>NC_069501.1:1189803670-1190073670 GCF_027579735.1 Bombina bombina | reverse complement strand
GTGCATAACAGTAGAGAGGGCCAGTAATATTTTTAATAAGAAATTAAAGGAATAGTAAAGTCCAAATTAAAATTTTATGATTGAGATAGGGCATGTCATTGAAAATAGCGTACTAATTTACTTTTATCATCAACTTTGCTTTGTTATCTTGGTATTCTTTGTTGAAAGCTAAACCTGGGTAGGCCCGTATGATAATTTCTAAGCCCTTGAAGGCTGCCTCTTTATCTGAATGCATTTGACAGTTTTTTACAGCTAGAGGGCATTAGTTCATGTGTTTCATATAAATAAATCATATAAATAACATTGTACTTATGCATTTGAAGTAATTTAAGAGTCAGCACTAATTGCCTGAAATGCAAGTCTGTCAAAAGATCTGAGATAAGGAGGCAGTGTGCAGAAGCTTAGCTACACGGTAACTACAGAGGTAAAATGTATATTTCTATAGCAGTGTTGGTTATGCAAGACTGGGGGATGGGTAATAAAGAGATTATCTATCTTTTTAAACAATAACATTTTTGGTATTTACTATCCCTTAATCAAGTAGAAGCCTTTTACAAGAACACACAATATGTTCCATACCTTAATGCATTATCCTTATATTAAAATACCATTTGTTAGCACCAAATCGATTTAAATCTGTTCACAGGTCCCTTATGCTCTAAGTAAAGCAGTACTCCGCACACAAAAACAAGCCTCTCCAGATGCCGGTTATTATAAAAAATGTATTCATGCATATAAAATCATATAAGATCCAAGTAAAGTATATAAAACAAGATAAATGAACACATAGCAAACCGTACGCACATCGGGCTCCGTATGCTAATGTTTCAAGTGAGCACCTTTATACAGGTTTCTTCAGTCTATTAACCCCTTACTACCCTTAAAATTATATACTCATCATAAGCAGAAAATCTATTATCATTAGCACTCTTGTTATAATAACAAAGTAATATATACATAATATTTATGTCGGTACCATAATATTTAGTTACAATGTTAAGATTAACCATTTGATATGTTGTTACAATGCATACACAAGTTTTTCTAATCTATATGAATAAATGTAACTACTTACATTTAGAACTGACTATTCATGCTAATTTATATGAATCTATATTATGCTTTCTTTCCTTTTATAAATAATGTCCTTATTTACATCAATTGCTATACATCAATTGCTATACATCAAATGTATAAAATAGGAAGCTAATAGAACAAATTAGTATCCATATAAGAGTTCAAGTCTAGTAGTGGTGATCTAGTATTTAAATGAAAAATTCTCACTTTGGTCAAGCAGTCTTTCTCTGTCTCCCCCTCTGATGGGTTTGGTTATAAAATCGATACCTTGTATTTGAATTAAATTAGTGTCTGATCCATGTAGGTCCCTAAAATGTCTAGCCACAGGTGTCTTTGTTTCAGGGTCCTCTATTGATCTTAGGTGCTTCAAGAATCTATCCTTCATAGGTCTCTTGGTGCGCCCTGTATACTGCTTTTCACAAGCTTTGCAAGTTAGGAGGTAGATAACATGTGTAGTATTGCAATGTATACAATTTTTAATATAATAATCTTTTCCTGTAGCCGTGGAGACAAAAGGTTCTCCTTCCTCCACATACTGACATGTCTTACACCTCTTATCCCTACATTTATAACATACCTTCTTTTTTGTTAACCAAGTATGATTAACTTCAAGTTTTGGTATCATTGAGGGTGATAGTGCATTGCCAATAGTTTTTGCCCTTTTTGAAACAAAGTTACAACCATCTTTCAAAACCTGTTTGAGAACACGATCTTCATATAAAATTGGTAAGCACTGATTATCAATTTTACAAATCCTATGGTAATCTTTGCTGAAGCCAGTTACAAAACAAGGTCTACTCTTGCTTTGCCCCCATGACAGAAGCGGTCTCCTTGCACCTATCACATGACCATTCCCTCTGAATGTGTCAACGCTGAATAACGCTTCAGGTAGGAGCCAGAGTCTGAGAGCTGCAGGTCTGAAAATTCTCCCTTATGCTTTATGCTGCAATTACATAGTTGCCAACAGTCTCTGATTTTCAGGGTCAGTCCCTAGATTTTGTTTTATGTCCCTGGAAATGTCCCCTCCAGGAGATTTGGAGAGCTGCAGCTGAGGTGGGGCATGGGTGACACAAGTTAATGGGGAGGAGCTGCCGGTGAGGCTGGGAGTGCAGCAAGTACTCTGCTTGATTACTCAGAGCAGATCTAGGCAGGGACTTCTTGCTGCATCTTCTCCGAGAGATTGATGTTTAAACTGCCACAAATTAGAAGGAAAAACACTTACAAACAGTTAATCTACATCAGGTAAGGAGTTGTCAGATTAAATAATAAAAAAATCAATTTGTCCCCAACAGCTCACCCAGTTCAGCGCTGTGCATAATCACACCATTAGATCAGCTGCACTGACTGTTTGCTGTGCTTTCATCCTATTTATAGTAATTTGACACACTGCAGACTAGCTCCTCCACTGCACCTCTGCACTTAAAGTGTCATTGAATCCAGGATAACTTTTGTAGCAATACTGCTGGCTATTTGGACAGTGGATCTAAGGTAGGTTTGTGTCACCTCAGTTCTGTGTGTCTTTAAGCACTCAGCTGAACCATGCAATAGTGTTATATATAGGAAAGTGATCATTTATAAGAGCTGGACAGTTAAATATATTTGATTAGGAGATAGTTTCATTATAACTTTACCGAAATAGTGCAGGAATGCTTCTATTTTTAGGGTATTTTGGAAGAATTAATGACTGTTATTAGTAAAAGTTTTAAAATTATTTTTTTTGTCTTGGAAGCTTTACCTTTAATTAAAATGATATACATAAATATTTTTTGTATTGCTGTGTTATTAATCCTCTACTGGCTAGACAGCCATATAAAATGCTAATATATATATATATATATATATATATATATATATATATATATAAATATATATATATACAGGTGGCCCTCGGCTTACAACGGTTCAATTTACACCGTTTCAGAATAACAACCTTTTTTTTCAGTCATGTGACTGCTATTGAAAAGCATTGAGAAGCAGTGAATTGATTAAAATAGCCAGTAGGTGGAGCTGTCCGCTTGTGTTGCAGCAAAGATATGCAAGCCAAACAATCTGAAATTAATCAGTTTAACCAGACCTGAGCTATCGAGCAGATTTCAAAGGAACAAGATCTTCCTGTCTATAAATCAGTCCAGATTGGAATGCATAGAAAGAACTGTTTGCAGAAAAATGCCAGTGAAGTCTGTGTTGTGTGATTATTTTATTTGGTTTATAATGATGTTTAGCAAATGTTTATGTTCATTTAACTTAGTTTAATTATATATTCTGTATTGTGTGATTTTATTAGGTTTATAATGATGTTTAGCATGTAAAGTATTCATTTCAAAGCTTTTAAAATAATGTATTAGGTGTTACTTATGACAATTTTGAGAGGGGCCTGGAACCTATCCCTCTCACTTCCCATTGACTTACATTATAAACTGGGTTTCAATTTACAGCGGTTTCGATTTACAACCATTCCTTCCGGAACCTAACCCCGGCGTAAACTGAGGGCTACCTGTATATATATATATATATATATATATATATATATATATATATATAAAATTATTATTATTATTATACTTTATTTATGAAGCGCCAACATTTTCCACAGCGCTGTCCATGGATACATATCATTTAAATAAAACAACTTGTAAGAGACAGGACAAATTGTACAAACACATACAGGAGAATTGAGGGCCCTATTCCCTTGGGAACTTACAATCTAGAAGGGTAGGAGGTTGAGAAACAGGAGGTGAGGATTGGAAGTTTGAGAAAAATGTTAATGCAGAGTTAGTTGAGGGAAATGTTAGGTAAGTGAAATTAATTGATTAATTTATTATTGAGTTGGGTGGTAGGCTTCCCTGAACAGAAAAGTCTTCAAAGAGCATTTAAAGGAAGAAAGATAGGGCAAAGCCCGACAGTACGAGGGAGAGTGTTCCAGAGGGTAGGTGCTGCACGACAAAAGTCCTGCAGTCTAGCAGGAGAGAAGGTGATAGTTGAGGATGCAAGGAGCAGGTCATTGTTGGATCTTAGTAGGCGGGCTGGAGTATACTTGTTTATTAGAGAGGATAGGTAGAGGGGACCGGGTTTGGTGAGAGCTTTGTATGTAAGGGTGAAAATTTTTAATTTAATTCTGCTGTGAATGGGGAGCCAATGAAGGGACTAACAGAGAGGTGCAGCAAATACAGAGCAACGGAAAATGTGGATCAGCCTGGCAGAGGCATTTAGGATGGATTGAAGGGGGGAGAGGCTGGAAAGAGGAAGGCCAGTAAGAAGGTTATTGCAGTAGTCAAGTTCGGAAATAACAAGGGAGTGGATTATTTGCTTTGAGGTGTTCGTGCTCAGAAAAGGGCGGAACTTGGAAATATTGTATAGATGGTTGCGGCAGGATGTAGAAAGCGATTGGATATAGGGGACGAAGGATAGATTTGAGTCAAGTGTAACTCAGAGGCAGCGGACTTGGGGCCATGGGGAAATGGTGATGCCGTCAACAGGGATAGAGAAGTCAGAAGTCAGCGTAGAGCTTGAGGGGAGATAAGAAGGAACTCAGTCTTGGACATGTTAATCTTTAGGTGGTGAGAGGCCATCCAGGAAAAAATATTAGATAAGCAGTTGCTGACATGAAAAAGGACAGAGGGAGAGAGAACAGGGGTGGAGAGGTAGATCTGGGTGTCATCAGCATAGAGGTAATATTTGAAGACATAACTGTTGATAAGTTTACCCAGCGAAGAAGTATAAATGGAGAAGAGTAGAGGACCCAGAACAGATCCTTGAGTTACTCCAATAGACATAGGCATTGGAGAGGAGGAGTCGCCGACACACACAGAAAAAGACCTGTGAGAAAGATAGGAGTGAATCAAGGAAAAGCAGTGTCACAGAGGCCAAAAGAGATAAGGTTCTGTAGGAGGAGGGGGTGGTCAACTGTGTCAAAGGCAGCTGAGAGGTCAAGTAAGATGAGTATAGTAGATGAGTAGTGGCCAATATTTTTAGCAGAGAGAAGATCGTTAGTAACCTTGGTAAGGGCAGTCTCAGTTGAGTGTTTGGGGTGAAATCCAGATTACAGGGGGTCAAGCAAAGAGTTGGTGGACAGGAAGTGGGTTAGGCGTTTGTAAACTAGTTTTTCAAGGAGCTTTGATGTTAGTGGAAGCAGTGTAATGGGGCGGTAGTTTTCAGGAGAATTTGGGTCGAGGGTTTTTTGAGTATGGGAGTAACTTTTGAGTGTTTGAAATAAGATGGGAATGAGCCAGTAGAGAGAAATAGGTTGAAGATGTGAGTAAGAGCAGGAGTGAGGGTGGAATACAGGGAGGGTATTAGATGGGAAGGGATAAGGTCTAGCGGGCAGGTAGTGAGGCGTGAGGAAGATAGTAAGGAAGAAACTTCATTCTCAGTGGCTGGATGGAAGATGCAGAGGGTCAGTGGCGACTCTAGGAACAATATACAGGGGGGGCACATAAGATACCAGAGTCAAAACTGGGGGGGGCACTAATATATATACACAGTTAAACACACGCTGACACATACATATACACATGCATACATACTAATTACACACACACAGACACACACACACATTATACATACACATACACACACATTATACATACACATGCACACACACATTATACATACACACACACATTATACAAACACATTATACATACACATACACACAAAAAAAACACACATTATACATACACATACACACACACATTATACATACACATACACACACACACATACATTATACATACCATACAAACACAAACACACATTATACATACACACACACACCCACATTATACATACACACATTATACATACACACACACATTATACATACACACACACAATATACATACACACACACATTATACATACACACACATTATACATACACATTATACATACACATATCCATACACATTATACATAGATACACACACACATTATACATACACATACACATTATACATACACATACATACATACACACACACACACACACATTATACATACACACACATTATACATACACACATTATACATACACACACACATTATACATACACATATACTGACAACATAACAATTACAACAGTCCACATTTTTTTTATAAGAAGATAAAACACAGATACAAATGGAAAAGGAAAGCAAGTATATTATATATTCTATTATGCAGATAAACACCACTATATAAACAAGTTAAAAAAGTAACATAAAAAAGTTTAATATAACAAACTGTGGACAGACATGGTTATGCAAGGCTTGTACATAATAGTAATCTCTTTTGCTAAAACAGTGTGTATTTACTAGACACATTTTTGTGTAATAAAGTACAATGAATTTTCCTTTCTACTAGAATGTGCCTTTTATTTAAAGGGTAATTATGATACTGGGGTCATGCAAGGCAGTCCTGAGCCCTGCTTTGGATCACTGCATCCTGTACACTACAGGGACACAAAAAAAGGAACCAGGGTCACTTTGGATCTAGAATTTACTTATTTATGTGCATCTTGTTAAGGGTTGATCATTCACTACAGAACCTATTGCACTTTGCTAGAGGATTGTATAAACACGTGGATACTGGATATGTATTAGTTACATGTGATCTCTGTAGTGCTAAAACTCAGGGGATGATATAGAGTTGGACCCTGCTAACTTCATAGGGTGGAGAAGTTTTTTCTTATCTCAGGGATGCACGGATTTGCAAGGTGTGAAATATTAAGACAATGGCTTAAAGGAATAAAGTAATCAGCAGCACTGTCGAGCTCCTGCTGCTTTTAGTCAGGTTATAGCAGATACATTTTTAGCAGCTGAAAAAAAAGTTGCATATTCCTATCATTAGACTGACTGAGCTGTGGCACTAAGGGAAAAACTGACAAGTTAAATGCACTTGCAATATTTGCACCTGTCTAATGGGTACTGGTAATAGGAGTATATTACAGAGGTGCTGAAATATTCCCATCTCTGCACCAAATCTGCACATGGAACGTAGATACAGTAAGATATAGAGTGCACTGACTTCTGTATCTCATGGTAATATAAAGACAGGCAGATATACATCACCCGGCCACGCTTATATACACTGATGAACTAAAGAGTGTGAGCCCAGGCCATTAGCCATGTCCTGCTAAATAACCCCATTGTCACTTGTGTGACTTACCCCCAGATCATTTTCCTCCTGCCTGCTGGTCCTGCTTGACAGCTCAGCTCCTTCCCGCGCTCTCTAGCTGAGCTCTTGTCCTGACCTGCACCACAGCACCTGGTGGCTCCTCCCTCTTCCTCTCCATGCTCCGGTCATGTTCCTTGTGTTGTGTAGGAACGTGACCGGCTAGGCTAGTAAAAAGCAGTAAGCATGGAGTATATTGGAGCCAAGTGGTGCTGCGGAGCGTGTAGATGTGTGTGGGGTTTCTTCAAACTGAGCACAGGGAGGCGCACTGCGCATATTATGTATTACTACTCACACATTTATTAACAAAATAAAAAAAAACACTGGCCGTTCACAAACTTTACACAAGCGCTGGGGCTGGGGGGGCAGACAGGGGGGAAAATTATATTCAAGGGGGCAACTGCCCCCCCTGCCACCCTGTAGCAACGCAGAGGGAGTAACTGGGCCTGTTGTTGATATATTGCAGGTTGGTGTTGGGATGTTGCTTCGGATAGTATGTGATTTGTTTAAAAAGTAGTCTGCCAGGTCTTGAGCACTAAAGACAGACGGAGTGGAACAGGTGGGTAGAGGAGAGAGTTAAAGGTGGAGAAGAGTCGTTTAGGGTTTGAGGAAAGAGAAGATATGAGAGAAGTAGGTTTGCTTGGCTAAGTGAAGGGCAGATGTGTATGAACGTAGAATAAACTTATAGTGTATGAAATCAGGTTCAGAGTGAGTTTTCCTTTAGACACACTCAGCAGTATGGGAGCATTTTTGCAAATAGTGTGTTTGCTTCACATGCCAGGACTGTAACTAACACCGTGATGTTTTGCGCAGTTAGGGAGGGGTAAGTGTGTCTAATGCAGAGGAGAGAGTTTTGTTATAGTGGGCTGAAGCAAGATCAGGGCAGGTTAAAGTGGAAGTGTGAGGGAGGAGATATTGAATGATTTGTGAAAATTTGAGCGGATTCACAGCATGTATATTCTACAGGTGCGGGGGCAGGATGGAGGAGTGGGTTTAGCTGTTGCATTAATATTATAGGTGACCAGGTGATGGTCTGAAATTGGAAAAGGGCGGCAGGTGAGGTCAGATATAGAACAGAGGTAGGAAAATACCAGGTCGATGGAGTGTCCATCATGGTGAGTAGGGAATAGAGTGGATTTATGAGAGACTGAAGGAGGATGTGAGTGAAAGAAGTTTAGAGGCAGCATTTGCAGATGGTTTTTCAATGGGAATGTTGAAGTCCCCAAGAATTTGGGTTGGAATATTTGAAGAGAGAAAGTGAGGAAGCCAGGCGGCAAAGTTGTCAAGGAAATGGGAGGTCGGTCCAGGAGGGCGATAGATGACTGCCACTTTGAGGGAGAGGGGTGAGAACATGCAAATACAGTGGACTTCAAAAGAGGAGATAGAGAGAGATGGGATTGGAGGGAGGTACTGATAAGTGCAGGAGGGGGAGAGCAGGATCCCAACACTGCCGCCACATTTCTCACCTGGCCTAGGGGTATGGGTAAAGTGAAGACCACCATGTGTGAGAGCAGCAATGGAAACGGTGTCAGAACTAGGAGATAGCCAGGCTTCTGTAAATGCTAAAAGGGTAAAAGCATTCAATATAAACAGGTCATGAATGGCTGTAAGTTTGTTGCAGACAGAGCAAGAGTTCCATAGTGCGCAGGTGAAAGGAGTGTGTGCGTATGGGATGCATTGGATGGAAATGAGGTTATGTGTTTTGCTTTTATTAAAGTTTCTATAAGGAGTGCATGATTGGATAATGGTGGGAATGAGGGTGGGCCCAGAATTTAGAGAGATGTCGCCTGATGCTAATAGCAGCAAGATGAAAAGTAAGAGTAGGTGAGAATGAGATTTAAAGCAGTGTGGGTATTTCTGGGAGATGGTGCAGTTTATTGATATAGATTTTAAAATAGTAAGTAGTTCATGAGAGCTAAGGTATGGAGAAGAAAGGAGAGAGGGGCATATGCATATGGAGAAGGGTAAGGTATGAGCATGTGAGCATGCTTGTGGAATAGACATGAGACTGTTAAAAGAAACAGCAGTCCTGAAAACATATCAGAATGTTAAGTGCAAAAGACTGTATATGAAATGAAAATATTTAGCTTGCCTCAAATTTTCTTCAAATCTTGTTCATTTCTTGTCTAATTCTTAGTGCTGACACTTAAAGATGGTCACTTGACAGTGGGTTAAAGTGACACAAAGGGGTTAAGAACAGTGTAATAAATCCAGCAAAAACAGAGGTTTTAAAGGAACGTACCGGGGGTTAAGAACAGTGTAATAAATCCAGCAAAAACAGAGGTTTTAAAGGGACATACCAGGGGTTAAGAGCAGTGTAATAAATCCAGCAAAAATAGAGGTTTTAAAGGGACGTACCAGGGGTTAAGAACAGTGTAATAACTCCAGCAAAAACAGAGGTTTTAAAAGGATGTACCAGGGGTTAAGAACAGTGAAATAAATCCAGCAAAAACAGAGGTTTTAAGGGGAGGTACCAGGGGTTAAGAACAGTGTAATAACTCCAGCAAAAACAGACATACCAGGGGTTAAGAGCAGTTTAATAAATCCAGCAAAAACAGAGGTTTTAAAGGGACGTACCAGGGGTTAAGAACAGTGTAATAAATCCAGCAAAAACAGAGGTTTTAAAGGGACATACCAGGGGATAAGAGCAGTGTAACAAAATCCAGCAAAAACAGAGGTTTTAAAGGGACGTACCAGGGGTTAAGAACAGTGTAATACATTCAGCAAAAACAGGGTTTAAGAACAGTGTAATAACTCCAGCAAAAACAGAGGTTTTAAAAGGATGTACCAGGGGTTAACAAAAGTGTAATAACTCCAGCAAAAACAGAGGTTTTAAAAGGATGTACCAGGGGTTAAGAACAATGAAATAAATCCAGCAAAAACAGAGGTTTTAAGGGGAGGTACCAGGGGTTAAGAACAGTGTAATAAATACAGCAAAAACTGAGGTTTTAAGGGGAGGTACCAGGGGTTAAGAACAGTGTAATAACTCCAGCAAAAACAGAGGTTTTAAAAGGATGTACCAGGGGTTAAGAAAAGTGAAATAAATCCAGCAAAAACAGAGGTTTTAAGGGGAGGTACCAGGGGTTAAGAACAGTGTAATAAATACAGCAAAAACTGAGGTTTTAAGGGGAGGTACCAGGGGTTAAGAACAGTGTAATAACTCCAGCAAAAACAGAGGTTTTAAAAGGATGTACCAGGGGTTAAGAAAAGTGAAATAAATCCAGCAAAAACAGAGGTTTTAAGGGGAGGTACCAGGGGTTAAAAACAGTGTAATATATACAGCAAAAATAGAGGTTTTAAGGGGAGGTACCAGGGGTTAAGAACAGTGTAATAAATACAGCAAAAGAGAGGTTTTAAGGGGAGGTACCAGGGGTTAGGAACAGTGTAATAACTCCAGCAAAAACAGAGGTTTTAAAAGGATGTACCAGGGGTTAAGAAAAGTGAAATAAATCCAGCAAAAACAGAGGTTTTAAGGGGAGGTACCAGGGGTTAAGAACAGTGTAATAAATACAGCAAAAACTGAGGTTTTAAGGGGAGGTACCAGGGGTTAAGAACAGTGTAATAACTCCAGCAAAAACAGAGGTTTTAAAAGGATGTACCAGGGGTTAAGAAAAGTGAAATAAATCCAGCAAAAACAGAGGTTTTAAGGGGAGGTACCAGGGGTTAAAAACAGTGTAATATATACAGCAAAAATAGAGGTTTTAAGGGGAGGTACCAGGGGTTAAGAACAGTGTAATAAATACAGCAAAAGAGAGGTTTTAAGGGGAGGTACCAGGGGTTAGGAACAGTGTAATAAATCCAGCAAAAAACAAAATTTACGTAAGAACTTACCTGAAAATTCATTTCTTTCATATTGGCAAGAGTCCATGAGCTAGTGACGTATGGGATATACAATCCTACCAGGAGGGGCAACGTTTCCAAAACCTCAAAACGCCTATAAATACACCCCTCACCACGCCCACAATTCAGTTTAATGTGTAGCCAAGTAGTGGGGTGATAAAATAAGGAGTAAAAAAGCATACAAAAAAGAGGAACTGGAAATAAAATTGTGTTTTTATACAAAAAATCATAACCACCAGAAAAAGGGTTGGTCTCATGGACTCTTGCCAATATGAAAGAAATGAATTTATCAGGTAAATTCTTACATAAATTATGTTTTCTTTCATGTAATTGGCAAGAGTCCATGAGCTAGTGACGTATGGGATAGAAATACCCAAGATGTGGAAGTCCACAGAAGAGTCACTAGAAAGGTAGGGATAAAATTAAAACAGCCATTTTCCGCTGAAAAAATGAAATCTACAAAAAAAATTTTTTTCTCATAAATTGAAAGAAAAAACTTAAAACATTAGCAGAAGAATCAAACTGAAACAGCTGCCTGAAGAACTATTCTACCAAAGACTGCTTCAGAAGAAGCAAATACATCAAAATGGTAAAATTTAGTAAATGTATGCAAAGAAGACCAAGTTGCTGCTTTGAAAATCTGATCAACTGTAGCTTCATTCTTAAAAGCTCAAGAAGTGGAGACTGATCTAGTAGAATGAGCTGTGGTCCTCTGAGGTGGGGACTGTCCCGCCTCCAAATAAGCTTTATGAATCAAAAGCTTTAACCAAGATGCCAAAGAAAAGGCAGAAGCTTTCTGACCTTTCCTAGAACCAGAGAAGAGAACAAATAGACTAGAAGTCTTCCTGAAATCTTTAGTAGCTTCAACATAATATTTCAAAGCTCTTACAACATCCAGAGAATGCAACGATCTTTCAAGAGCATTCTTGGGATTAGGACACAAGGAAGTAACAACAATTTCCCTACTAATGTTGTTAGAATTCACAACCTTAGGAAGACATTTAAACGAAGTCCGCAAGACAGCCTTATCCTGATGGAAAATCAGAAAAGGAGACTCACAAGAGAGAGAAGACAATTCGGAAAATCTTCTAGCTGAAGAGATAGCCAAAAGAAACAACACTTTCCAAGAAAGTAGTTTAATATCCAAAGAATGCATAAGTGCCTATCTATCAAGCTATGAGAAGCCATTAGATCTATTTCTGGAAGACCCCATATCTGTACAATCTGACAAGCCTGTAGGCTTGCCAGAAACATCAGTTATGAAGCGGTGGTCTAAAGGCCGCTGCTCCATAACCCTGTCCCCCTGCTCTGATGAGGCGGACAGGAATCGCCGGAATTTAACCCGATCGAGTACGATCGGGTTGATTGACACCCCCCTGCTGGCGATTGGCCGCAAGTCTGCAGAGGGCGGCGTTGCACCAGCAGCTCACAACAGCTGCTGGTGCAATGCTGAATACGGAGAGCGTATTGCTCTCCGCATTCAGCGATGTCTGTCGGACCTGATCCGCACTGTCGACAGACATATGATAAATAGGCCTCAAAGGATCAAAAGGAGCAGCCTGCAAAGGCTTCAAAAACAAATTAAGACTTCAAGGAGGAGAGATTGATTTAATAACAGGCTTGATACAAACCAAACCCTGAACAAAACAGTGAATATCAGTAAGCTTAGCAATCTTTTTATGAAATGAAACAGAAAGAGCATAGATTTGTCCTTTTAAAGTACTTGTAGACAAACTTTTATCCAAACAATCCTGAAGAAACTGTAAAATTCTAGGCATTCTAAAAGAATGCCAGGAGAATTCATGAGAAGAATACCATGAAATATAGATCTTCCAAACTCGATAATAAATCTTTCTTGAAACAGAATTACAAGCCTGTAGCATATTATTAATCATTGAGTCAGAGAAAACTCTATGATAAGCACTAAGCGTTCAATTTCCATACCTTCAAATTTAATAATTTAAGATCCTGATGGAAAAACGGCCCTTGAGACAGAAGGTCTGGTCTTAGAGGAAGTGGCCAAGGCTGGCAACTGGACATCTGAACAAGATCCGCATGCCAAAACCTGTGAGGCCACACTGGTGCTATCAGAAACACATACGATTGTTCCATAATGAACTTGTAGATCACTTTTGGAAGAAGAAATGAGGATCCCTGGACCTGGACAGGTGCCTGGGAAGTTTCTTGTTTAGATGAGAAGCCATTAGATCTATTTCTGGAAGACCCCATATCTGTACAATCTGACAAAATACATCTGGATGGAGAGACCACTCTCCCGGATGTAAGGTCTGATGACTGAGATAATCCTCTTCCCAATTGTCTACACCTGGGATATGCACCACAGAAATTAGACAAGAGCTGGATTCTGCCCAAGAAAGTATCCGAGATACTTCTTTCATAGCTAGGTGACTGCGAGTCCCACCCTGATGATTGACATATGCCACAGTTGTGATATTGTCCGTCTGAAAACAAATGAATGGTTCTCTCATTAACAGAGGCCAAACCTGAAGAGCCCTGAAAATAGCACAGAGTTCTAAAATATTGATTGGTAATCTCACCTCTTGAGGTTTCCAAACCCCTTGTACTGTCAATGATCCCCAAACAACTCCCCAACCTAAAAGACTTGCATCTGTTGTGATCACAGTCCAGGTAGGACAAACAAAAGAGGATCCCTGAATTAAACGATGATGGTCTAACCACCAAGTCAGAGAGAGTTGAATGTTGGCATTTAAGTATATAAATAATGCTATCCGATTATAATCCCTGCACCATAGATTCAGCATACAAAGCTGTAGAGGTCTCATGTGAAAACGAGCAAAGGGGATCGCGTCCAATGCTACAGTCATGAGACCTAAAACTTCCATGCACATAGCCACTGAAGGGAATAATTGAACCTGAAGGTTTCGACAAGCTGAAACCAATTTCATTCGTCTCTTCTCTGTTAAGGACAGAGTCATGGACACTGAATCTATCTGGAAACTTAAAAACGTGACCCTTGTCTGAGGAATCAAGAAACTCTTTGGTAAATTGATCCTCCAACCATGTCTTTGAAGAAACAACACTAGTTGATTTGTGTGAGATTCGGCTAAATGTAAAGACTGAGCTAGAACCAAGATATCGTCCAAATAAGGAAACACCGTAATACCCTGTCCTCTGATTACAGATAGAAGGGCACCGAGAACCTTCAAAAAGATCCTTGGAGCTGTTGCTAGGCCAAATGGAAGAACAACAAATTGGTAATGCTTGTCTAGAAAAAGAGAATCTCAGAAACCAATAGTGGTCTGGATGAATCGGAATGTGAAGATATGCATCCTGTAAGTCTATCGTGGACATACAATGACCTTGCTGAACAAAAGGAAAAATAGTCCTTATAGTCACCATCTTGGACTCTTACAAAACGATTCAAAAACTTCAGACCGGAATTGGCCTGAATGAATTTTCTTTCTTTGGGACAATGAATAGATTTGAATAAAACCCCAGACCCTGTTCCTGAAACGGAACTGGAATTATTACCCATGAAAGCTCTAGATCTGAAACACACTTCAGAAAAGCCTGAGCCTTCACCGGATTTGCTGGAACGTGAAAAAGAAAGAATCTTCTCACAGGAGGTCTTACTATGAATCCCATTTGATACCCTTGAGAGACAATACTCTGAATCCACTGATTTTGAACAGAATCTGCCCAAATGTCTTGGGATAATTTCAATCTGCCCCCCACAAGCTGAACTGGATTGAGGGCCACACCTTCATGCAGACTTGGGGGCTGGCTTTGGTTTCTTAAAAGGCTTGGATTTATTCCAACTTGAAGAAGGTTTCCAATTGGAACCAGAGCCTTTAGGGGAAGGATTGGTTTTCTGTTCCTTGTTCTGTCAAAAAGAACAAAAACCATTAAAACCTTTAGATTTACCCTTAGATCTTTTATCCTGAGGCAAACAAAAACTCCCTTCCCTCCAGTGATAGTTTAAATAATTGAATCCAACTGAGAACCAAATAAATTGTTACAATGGAAAGAAAGAGATAGTAATCTAGACTTAGATACCATGTCAGCATTCCAAGATTTGAGCCATAAAGCTCTTCTAACTAAAATAGCTAAAGACATAGATTTAACATAAATTTTGATGATATCAAAAATAGCATCACAGATAAAATTATTAGCATGTTGAAGCAAACGAACAATGCTAGACAAATCAGGATCTATTTCCTGTTGCACTAAGCTATCCAACCAAAAGGTTGATACAGCCGCAACATCAGCCATAGCAATGGCAAGCCTGAGAAGATAGCCAGAATAAAAATAAGCTTTCCTTAGATTAGATCAATGTTTCCTATCTAAAGGATCTTTAAAAGAAGTACTGTCTTCCATAGGAATAGTAATACGTTTGGCAAGAGTAGAAATTGCCCCATCAACTTTGGGGACTTTTTCCCAAAACTCTAATCTAGCCGCTGGCAAAGGGTACAACCTTTTAAACCTAGAAGAAGGAATGAAAGAAGTACCAGGCTTAATCTATTTCTTAGCAATCACATCAGAAATAGCATCAGGAACTGGAAAAACCACAGGAGTAACTACTAGTTTTGATATCAAGGGGACTAGAATCCTCAATATCCAAAGTAACCAACACTTCTTTCAACAAGGAACAAATATACCTAATCTTGAAAAGATAAGTAGATTTGTCAGTGTCAATGTCTGAGGTAGGATCTTCTGAATCAGAGAGATCCTTATCAGAGGAGGATATTTTAGTATATTGTCGGTCATTAGAAATTTCATCAAATTTATGAGAAGTTGTAAAAGACCTTTACGTTTATTAGAAGGCGGAATAGCAGACAAAGCCTTCTGTATCGCATCAGCAATATAATTTTTCATATCAACAGGGATATCATGTACATTAGATGTTGAAGGAACAACAGAAACTGTACTAGTACTGATGGAAACATTTTCTGCGTGCAAAAGCTTATCATGACAACTGTTACATACTACAGTTGGAGATATAGGGGCCTATCTATCAGGCTCCGAAAGGAGTTTTGAAATGGATGACCAAGAGACATTACACATACAGAGGCTCCTCTCAGACAAGAAGGGTTAGTCCAATTAGGAAAGCGCTCTTAAAGCCGATCATGAGCAACATATCACAAGCTATGGAAGGGGGGGGGGATTGTTCAATGTAGAGAAGGGAAATTGCACCCCACAGGGCGGAGAAAGATTTAGGGACACTCACACACACACTCACTCACTCACTCACACAATCAATAAAATGGGCCTTATAGCTCCTCTAGCTCCTCAGCAAACACATATCCTCTGCATAGTTAGCAGACCTAAGTACCCAATAAATTATGACAAATATCATTTGGGGAGCAGTGTTAAAGAACAGCTGGAGTTCAAAGCTGTCCATATAGGAGGGGAGAAGCCAACACTCTCACATAGAGGCACACAGCATATCAATATGTCAGTCAATCCTGTCAAAAATTCAGATAGGGCCGAGGATAGTGTGGATAGACTACCACTAAGAAACACTCCTAAGGCCTGGCAAAGAGAGATTCTTTCATCATTTAATAGATCTGTAGGATGTATTGAATACTACATAAAAGGCTATGTCAACTCGCTCTCCCCATTGTTTACTAACGTTGATAGAACTGTTATCTGCCCCTCTCTTTCCTCTTCCCTCGTTCTTCTCCTTCACCCCTCTTTACCCACCACTTTCCCCCCCCTTTTTTTTATCATACATTGTATAACATAAACACACAAACATGCCACTTAGAGTGGTAACATGGAATGTGGGAGGTCTTAACACGCCTATCAAACGCAAAACAGCCCTCAATCACCTCAGAAAATTGGGAACAGATATCACAATGCTCCAGAAGACGCACCTAACAGACATAGAACACCAAAAACTGCAGAGGGAATGGATAGGACAGGTGGTCTTCCTCTCACACACCAGTGCCAGTCGGGGTTTAGCCATAGCATTTGGGAAAAGAGTGACAGTCAATGTAAAGCATATATATTCAGACCCTAATTGTAGATACATGATAGTCGAGGCAAATGTAGACTCCACAGATTACGTATTTTGCAATTTATATGCGCCTAACCATAGAGACTTAAGATTCTGGAAAGACTTAATAAAAACTTTAGCTCCTCACATAGGATCAAGACTGATAATAGGAGGGGACTTTCATATCTCCCCCACACACACCCTGGACAGACAATGGCTAGAGCCTCTTAGAGTTAAGGACCCCAAAAAAATTATCAAGCCAAATATGAATCTAAAATATTTACTATGTTCGATACAGATACCAGCACTTGTGATATATGGAGGTTACATAACCCAGAGGGCAAGGAATATACATGCTTATCAAAAGCCAAACACACATTATCTATGATAGATTTATTCCTAATTGCCAACAAACTGTCTGACCAAGTGCAAGGCTGCAAAATACACGGCATACTAATTTCAGACCACGCGCCGGTGGAACTGGCACTGAGAACTGATGGACATCACACAAATAGAAACATACTTCGTTTCCCTACTTACCTAATTAAGTCTGAAACCTTTATTAAATTCCTACAACACTCCTGGACGGATTACGTAACTGATAATGCAATATATGCGAACAATGCAACACTTTTCTGGGAAGCAGCCAAAACTGTGCTGGCAGCACAAAACCCAATATAGATATAGAACCCTACAAAAGCAGTTAGGACAGACTTACCACTTATACCTTCAGACTAGGTCGAAATCATCATGACATGTATATAGCCGCAAAAGCAGACCTAGAGACATTTATGAAACAACAGGCAGTGTCAGGACTGTTAAAAACAGCAGGCAGATTCTATAGATTTGGGGAGCGAGCGGGTAAACTGTTAGCGACTTTGACCAAACCACAGACAGTAAAGACCGAAGTTGCTGCTCTGCGCTGGAAAGATAAGAAATATATCAAACCTGAGGACATAGTGAGATGTTTTGAACAATACTACACACAACTATATACAAAACAGACACCAGCACCTATAGAAACACTGACTGAATTCTGGAACTCAGTGAAACTACCACAAATCACTTCAGACCAGAGGAACAAACTGAATGCTCCGGTCGCACAAGATGAACTGTACAACACTCTAAAAGGCCTGCCTCTGGGTAAAGCACCAGGTCCAGACGGATTTCCGTCAGAATTTTATAAAGCTCTGCAGCCACAATTAGCCACCACACTCACTAAAGTGTATAACACCTTGATACTAACAGATGCGCACCCCTCTAAAGATTTCACAGCGGCCCACATCACACTTATCCCTAAACCAGGCAAGGACCACTCTCTACCAGAGTCCTATAGACCTATTTTGCTCTTAAACGTGGACTATAAGTTATTCACAAAAATTATGGTGAATAGGCTAAGGATTATCCTACCAGATTTGATCCATCTGGATCAAACGGATTTTGTATTTAAGCGCACTTCGGTGGTGAATCTCTGCAGAGTGCTGCATGTCATAGATCACTATTGGTCATTGGGGAGGATCGGCAGTGTACAAGATTCATCAGAGGCCTTCCTGCTGTCTTTGGACGCGGAGAAGGCCTTTGATAGGGTGGAATGGCCCCACTTGATGGACTCACTGCGTAGGTTTGGATTTGAAGGTTCCTTCTTGAATGTACTTGGTAAAATATACGATACACCTGTGGCGCAAATCCTTTCTAATGGACTTTTCTCAGGTGATTTCCATCTTCAGAGGGGCACCAGACAGGGGTGCCCCCTGTCCCCGCTGTTATTCAACCTAGCGTTGGAACCGTTGGCGATAAAACTCAGACAAACTTTCCCAGGTATTGTCATAAAGGACACTCCCCTTCATCTTGTGTTATACGCGGATGATATGCTGCTGTTTGTAGATTCCCCGCGAACACATATTTCCAACATTCTCCGGACGATAGCTGAATTCGGTAGTTTTTCCGGGTACAAGATAAATACCTCCAAGTCCGAAGTGTTATGGCTTAGTAAGCAACCACATTCTAAACATAGCTTCCCTTTCGTGGAAGCAGCAGAGGGACTGACATACCTAGGCATTCATCTGCATAGAGACCCTTCAAAAATCTATAGACTAAATATTTCTGAGAAATGTATTCAACTGTCCTCTCAGTTGTCAAATTGGTTCAGCCTCCCCTTAGGGCTGTCGGGCCGTGTTAACCTGGTCAAGATGACGGTGTGGCCCAAAATACTCTACCCCATGCTCATGCTACCATTTCTCATGAATAACACAGATATACAGTTACTCACTCGAGCATTGTCCCAATTTATCTGGAAAAAAGGCAAACCGAGAATAGCGATGGAAAAACTCCAGCTTCAATATTCCACGGGGGGGCTGGGCCTCCTGAACCTCAGACTGTATAACTGGGCGGCACTGGCCAGACTCGCGATGGACTGGCAATTGGGTACAGGGCACTTCAGTGACAATGGACTTGAGGGGGCAGTGGTGGCACCTATTGTGTTAACCTATTTACCCTATGGAAATGGGAAGACACTGCCGTCTGGGGTCTATAATAGTGTGATGTACAGAGACCCATTAAGGGCCTGACAAAAGATCCATAAATATCTAAAGACTGACTCCCCCTTGCCAACATTTATCCTGATAGTTGGAAATCCAGATTTCCCGGCAGGGAGCGACCAAGAGCCGTTTCGGGTCTGGAAAAGGGCTGGCCTAAAAATGATAGGAGACGTGCTAGATCAGTTACAGCACACGGTACGGTCATTTCAGGAACTAAAAGCCAAATTTCAAATCTCAAATAGACACTTCTATGCCTACCTACAATTGCGACATTATGTAATGTCATTGCAAGCAACCAATGTAGGATTCTGGGAGACGTACCCTTTTGCGGTCTCACAGACATTATTCCAGGCGGGGACATTCTCACTGTCTCACATCTACACTCGACTATTACAATAAAAAGAACCCTCGATCTTAGCTGATATACTGACAAAACACAACAATAACTGTTCAACAGAACTGACAGCACAAGACATAAAAGAGAGCTTAGAGTGCAAAAAACAAGCGACATTAGGGGAAGCACAGGTTAGAATTCTACACATGGACTACATATAGATTATCAAAATGGGATAAGCGAATCCCGGATTATTGTGTTAAATGCAGAACCACGGCTCCATCATTTTGACATTATTTCTGCACTTGTCCAAAGATCAAGAAGTTCTGGGGTCAATGTCAGTACTGGATAAAGATTACGTTTCAGATAGAAATAGTATTCACAGAGGTGGAAATTTTTATGCTGAAATGGGATGATGCTCATAAGAGACTACATAGATTCCTCACATTATATACATTATTGGCAAGACAATGTATTCTCAAAAGATGGATATCTAGACAGGTACCAACAATAGCACAACTAAAACACTTGTTGCTTAAACAACTTTTTGAGGAGCAGTACGATGTTAGACTCGACATAACACGCAGGTTACGTCCCTTCCTACGGAAGTGGAGATTATTCTTAGGCACATTGGATCCATCCATTCAGAGCCAGGTGTTGAAGCCCTTTGCACACTTGGAGGCAATGTTACAAACAGACTTAAGAGAGGGGAGATGACACACATAGAATAGCTAGTCAGGAGCCTTTGGAAGTAATGTTGTTTTGAACAAAACACAGGGCGTTTAGATTAGACCTCCACACAAAAGAACACCCCCCTTTTTTCCCATTCCTTCCCTTTCTTTTTTCTCTTTCCCATTCCTTCCCTTTCTTTCCCTCTCTATCAACCCCTCCTAACCCAAAATTAAGTATAGAAAAGCCAATTGTTAAATTGCTTATGGTTAATTGGTCAATTTGTAAATAGTTAGTTGGAAGTTAAAAAAATTGAAAAGTACCTTAAGGAACGGAGTGTACACTCATATGCAGACACCAGAGACATGGTTATTACCTTTTGGACTTGTTACTTCTGCAATGAATCATGGATCTTTGCTCAGATATGCTGCATAGCAACCTCATGTATAATTGCCTGCATAAGGAGATTACTGTCTACTTATTGTATGATATGCATGGAGATGTTGTATTGACTCTGTTTCCTTTAATAAAAAAGAATTAAAAAAAAAAAAACCTATACCCCAGGTAAGACAAATAACTTCCTAAACATGCTTCCCAAACTGAAATTGACAGTCTGCAAAAGGAAATATACATAGACCTGACTCATGGCAAATATAAGTAAAATACATATATTTAAAACTTTATATTAATACATAAAGCACCAAACCAAAGCTGAGAGGGTCTTAAATAAGAAAAACAAGCTAAGGTAAGTAACATACCTGTTACCTGTTACCTCTACAAAGCTGCCTCAGAAAGAAGCCCCTCTACCCCAGAGATCAGCAAGGAGAGGCAGATGGATCACTGTAGGCTCTGGAAGAATTAGAACAGTAGACCAGAAGCATTGCCCACAACCTCTGCCATTGCAAAACTCCTATGCTGCTCTTGCCGAATACACTTGTGATGAGGAGATTGCTGTTTCTGAGCCCTCTGAAGCTGTAACAGGTAATTTAAATCTATTGGCACCTGATTCTCCAGGTAACATAACACAGGAAAGAACTGCAGATGTGTTTTTGAGAAAAAGACTGTTAGTGGGTGACTCTATTTTGAGGAATGTGTATTTAGGTGAAAGTAAAGGAGAAACAAGGGAGGTTAGATGTCTTCCAGGAGCTACTGCTCACAGGGATAAGAATCGTATTTTGAGAATTGTTAAGGCAGCAGGAAAGGGAAGTGAGTTAGATGTGATTGTTCATTTAGGAACAAATGATCTGGCTAGTAATCATGTTGCTGCTGTTCAGAAAGAATTTTGTGACCTTGGTAATCATTTAGAGACTGTGGCATCAACTCTATCATTTTCTGCTATTTTACCTGTGTATGACCAGGAAGCAGGAAAGATGGAGCGGATAACAACATTTAATTCTTGGTTAGATAAGTGGTGCAGGGAACGAGGATTTGGTTTTATTGGCCATTATAGCTCTGTTTGGAAAGATACTAGGTTATTTAGGAGAGATGGCTTGCATTTGGATGCTAAAGGAACAGAGTATCTGGGAGAGGAGTTCAAATACTTTATTAGAAATCATTTAAACTAATAAAGGGGGGTAGCATTAATATATCCACCTGCCCCCCACAGCATGCCAAAACTGTTAGTCCAAGTAACAATTCTAGAAATTCTAGTAGAAAAATTCTTCGTGCCATGAGCACAAATGCTCGCAGCTTAGGAAATAAATTACCTGAACTCATTTCAATAATGACTAGGGACAACTTGGATTTAGTAGCTATAACAGAAACATGGTACAATGATTTGCATGACTGGGACATAGTCATACCTGGATACAGGTTATTTAAAAAGAACAGAGTAGGAAAGAAAGGTGGAGGAGTTGCTTTGTATGTAAATGAAAATATAAAGGTTACTGAAATTGTAGGAACAAATGATGAGGTGGAAAGTATTTGGGTGACTTTGGAAATTGGAGATAAAAATGTTTTTAGAATAGGGGTTGTATATAGGCCTCCATTGCAGGATGAAAAACTGGACAATCTGTTATTAGATGAAATAACCAAAATGACCATGAAGGGTAAGGTTATAGTACTGGGGGACTTTAATTTGCCAGATATAGACTGGAAGATTCCTTCTGCTAGTTCGGCTAGAAGCAGGTATATTCTTGAATCTCTGCTAGGGGAATCACTTGAACAATTAGTCAAGGAACCAACTCGTAAGGAAGCTATATTAGATCTAATACTTACAAACAGTGATACAGTTTCAGATGTGTCTGTAGGTGAGAACTTAGGATCCAGTGATCATCAATCTGTTTGGTTTAGTATTCATGTTCAGGAACTGTCCACCCAGACTAAAACAAAAGTTTTAGACTTTAGGACGGCAGATTTTTCATTAATGGGAGAATAAATAAAAAACTATTTAAAGGGGAAAACTCTTATTACAGGGGTTCAAGAACAGTGGAAATTTGTGAAAGGTGCCATTTTAGATGCAACCGCACACTGTATTAGACATGTCTGTAAAAGTAAAAGAAAGCGGAAACCAATTTGGTTTTCCAAAGAAGTAGCACATGCTGTAAAGACAAAAAAGATAGCTTATAAAAATTACAGACAAACACAAGCAGATGATGATATGAAAATATGGAGACTCCAACAAAAAAAGACTAAGCAGTTAATTAGGAAGGTTAAAGCTCATGCAGAAGAGAAGATAGCACAGTCAGTAAAACATGGGGACAAAACATTCTTTAGATATATCAGTGAAAGAAGAAAAAATAAGGTAGGAATAGTAAAATTGAAATCAGTTGATGGTAGAATAATAGAAGGAGATAAGCAGATTGCAGACTGTCTCAATGATTACTTCTGTTCTGTTTTCACTAAAGATTGTGAAGATACAATGTCTACATTAAGGGATGCTACGCAAAATAGAAACAAGCTTAACAGTAATCTTTTTACAGAGGATGAGGTTTTGTTAGCATTATCAAAAATAAATGTTACAAAGGCAGTGGGTCCTGATAATATTCATCCAAGGGTTTTAAAAGAACTTCGATCAGTGCTAACTGTCCCATTAACTGATCTGTTTAATCAGTCACTATTAACAGGAGCTGTCCCAGATGATTGGAGAATAGCAAATGTAATACCTCTTCATAAAAAGGGCAGTAGAGAAGAATCTGGCAACTACAGGCCAGTTAGTTTAACTTCAGTAGTAGGGAAATTAATGGAAAGCCTCTTAAAAGAAAGAATTATGACTTACATAAAGACAAACAATTTAGAGGACCAAAATCAGCATGGTTTTACTTCAGGGAGATCATGTCAGACTAATCTAATTGACTTCTTTGATTATGTAACAAAAGTATTAGACAAGGGAGGAGCAGTTGATGTAGCATATCTAGATTTCAGCAAAGCATTTGACACCGTCCCACACAATAAACTTATTCACAAACTATATCTCCTTGGTCTAGATTCAAAAATTGTGAACTGGGTGGAATGCTGGCTTAAGGACAGAAAACAAAGTGTCTTAGTAAATGGAGTTCATTCAGCAGAGGGGGCTGTTACTAGTGGTGTTCCTCAGGGGTCAGTTCTGGGGCCTGTTTTGTTTAACATATTTATCTGCGATATCAGCAAAGGGCTACAGGGGAAAGTATGTCTCTTTGCTGATGATACAAAGATTTGCAACAGAGTGGATGTTCCAGGGGGGGTAGACAAAATGAGAAGTGATATACAACAATTGGAGGATTGGACAAACGACTGGGATCTAAAGTTTCACACAGCAAAGTGTAAAATAATGCATTTAGGGAAGAAAAATCCAAATGTTAATTACAGACTCAATGACACTTTACTGACTGTTACAGATGAGGAACAGGACTTGGGAATTATTATTTCAGATTATTTAAATCTTAGTAAACAATGTAGTAATGCAGCGAGTAAGGCTAGCAGAATGCTTGGATGTATTGGTAGAGGTATTTGCAGCAGAAATAGTAAGGTTCTTATGCCACTTTATAGATCATTAGTTAGGCCTCATCTTGAGTATTGTGTGCAGTTCTGGAGGCCATATCTTCAGAAGGATATTAACAAACTTGAATCTGTGCAAAGGAGGGCTACCAAAATGGTACATGGTCTAAAAAATAAAACTTACCAGGATAGGCTCAATGACCTAAATATGTATAGCTTAGAGGAGAGAAGGGAAAGAGGTGATATGATAGCAACTTTCAAGTACATTAAAGGGTTTAGTAAAACTGAGGCTGTGGGTATTTTACATAAAATGGAAAATTCAAGAACAAGGGGTCATGAGCTCAAGCTAAAGGGTAGTAGATTCAGGAGTAATTTGAGGAAGCACTTCTTTACAGAAAGAGTGATTGATTTATGGAATAAACTTCCTCAAGAGGTAGTAGCAACAAACACTGTGGGGGGCTTTAAAAATGCATGGGACAAGCATAGGGCTATCCTACGAACTAGATAAGTTTATACTGTTAGGTAAGGTCGGGCAGACTTGCTGGGCCTATGGCTCTTATCTGCCGTCAATATCTATGTTTCTATGTTTCTATGTTTCATACTTACCGAAAGACACCCATCCACATATAGCAGATAGCCAAAACAGTACTGAAAAAGTATCAGCAGAGATAATGGTATATAAGAGTATATCGTCGATCTGAAAAGTTAGGTAGGAGATGAATCCCTACAACTGATAACAGAGAACCTTTGAAAAGATTTCCCGTGAGGAAAACCATAAAATCAATAGGCGATAGTTCCTTCACATCCCTCAGACAAACACTGTACTCTGAGAAGAATTGGGCTTCAAAATGCTTAGAAGCGCTTATAGAAGACACCAAAGAAATCAAGCACAAGCTTACTTCACCACCTCCATAGGAGGCAAAGTTTGTAAAACTGAATTGTGGGTGTGGTGAGGGGGGTATTTATAGACATTTTGAGGTTTGGGAAACTTTGCCCCTCCTGGTAGGATTGTATATCCCATATGTCACTAGATCATGGACTATTGCCAATTACATGAAAGAAACAGAGGTTTTAAAGGGACGTCCCAGATGTTAAGAATAGTGTTATAAAACCAGCAAAACAGAGGTTTTAAAGGGACGTACCAGGGGTTAAGAACAGTGTAATAAATCCAGCAAAAACAGATGTTTTAATGGGACCAAACTCCTCTGAGTGAACCACCCTCCTGTGTCAACTGCCTGGGAGCAAATATGTAAAGTATACAGACCAAAAAACTGCACTCTCAGGACTTGTTCCAAACAGTGTTTCAAAAGTTTAATAACGTTTCAGGGATTAAACCATCCCCTTCATTAGAATACATAAATGTGTTAAAACATCACTCTTAAATAGAGTGCAAAGTGAAATAAATAAATAAATCCATACCTGCTGTGACTAGACAATTGTGTTGACCATTGGAACACACACCATGCGTGAACTCACTTCCGGTACCGGATACAAAAAATCAATATGTATAGTTGATCGTTTTAAATGTGATCAACACAAAAATCAAATGAAATAAAATAAAAGTGAGCACATGTGTACTAGATAATCACTTAGTGATACATCAAACTATGTTAGAAACACTATAAAGTGTTGGTATGTTCGTCAAAGGCAGATCTAAGACTGCTGCTAGCGGACTCTGTTGCCATGGTGACTGTATAAACAAATATCTGCGGTTGCTAATAGAAACATATGTAACAAAGTGATCCTTGTAGTAAAACTTAGTGCAACTCTTAGAATATACATAGCATCTATAATTTATATTGTACTTCAAGCATGAATCAACAGTGTTGTGTGACAAATGTACTGGCTCAAGTACTGATTGATGTAATGTACTCCACATTAAAAATCATGTGTGTTACCCTTAGTACTATCAATGTTTAGTAACACATTTCCAGCCAACCTGGTGTATCCAGTGATTTAACGTGTATTCAAAATCAGGTATAACACACGTGGTGTACTAATAAAAAAGTTCAGGATATTTTGTTATAACCTGTGTGTAGTGCCCTATACAAACATATATCCAAATATACATACATATATACTAGTAACAGAACTACTCGCCCTGGATGGCAACAACTATGTGTCAGTCAGTTCATTGAAATAGAATTATAAATGTTTAACTAGATTATATCTGGTGGGCTCAATACTAGGGAATGTATATATGTATATATATATATATATATATATATATATATATATATATATATATATATATATATATATATATATATATATATACAGGGAGTGCAGAATTATTAGGCAAGTTGTATTTTTGAGGATTCATTTTATTATTGAACAACAACCATGTTCTCAATGAACCAAAAAAACTCATTAATATCAAAGCTGAATATTTTTGGAAGTAGTTTTTAGTTTGTTTTTAGTTTTAGCTATTTTAGGGGGATATCTGTGTGTGCAGGTGACTATTACTGTGCATAATTATTAGGCAACTTAACAAAAAACAAATATATACCCATTTCAATTATTTATTTTTACCAGTGAAACCAATATAACATCTCAACATTCACAAATATACATTTCTGACATTCAAAAACAAAACAAAAACAAATCAGTGACCAATATAGCCACCTTTCTTTGCAAGGACACTCAAAAGCCTGCCATCCATGGATTCTGTCAGTGTTTTGATCTGTTCACCATCAACATTGCGTGCAGCAGCAACCACAGCCTCCCAGACACTGTTCAGAGAGGTGTACTGTTTTCCCTCCTTGCAAATCTCACATTTGATGATGGACCACAGGTTCTCAATGGGGTTCAGATCAGGTGAACAAGGAGGCCATGTCATTAGATTTTCTTCTTTTATACCCTTTCTTGCCAGCCACGCTGTGGAGTACTTGGACGCTTGTGATGGAACATTGTCCTGCATGAAAATCATGTTTTTCTTGAAGGATGCAGACTTCTTCCTGTACCACTGCTTGAAGAAGGTGTCTTCCACCTCCAACTTGCCTAATAATTCTGCACTCCCTGTATATGCAGGGAAGAAAATTTGTTTTGGATGAAACTTTTGTTCCAAATATTTGAGGGAATTAAATTCCCTGAATATTCGTTCCCTGCACTCTGCGGTTTTTGGTTTAGTTAAAAACTAAACGAAAATCTAATTTTTGTTAAACATTTACATAAAAGTTCACCTGTAGCTAAATACTTACCCTAACGCTCTCTGGAAAGTGTGCTAACCTGATCCTCGTTTTGCCAGAGTCATGGCCGTGCTAACAGAATGCTAAGCAGTTTGGCTCCCAGGCCCTGCATGAGCACGCCAAGCCTCCTGTAAGAAAGTTGCTTAAAATCGTTTACTCTTATCAGACTCATGAAAGAGAAAACTTCATATCCCTTTAAAAGAAACAGAAATACTTTCTTTACTTTTTTTCATTTTCTTTCATTTTCGTTGGTGCATCGATTCAGCCAAAAATGAAAATCGAATTGTACATTCGTAAAAAAATTACTGCACATGTTTTATATATATATATATATATATATATATATATATATATATATATATATATATACACACACACACACACACAACAACAACATTTAAAATTAGGGTAAAAGTAAAGTAAGTAAGTAAAAGGTGAGTCCTCCACTACGCACAAAATATAGAGAAAATAACTTGTGTAGTTCATTAACAAATCTAGACAGGCCCGAAAGCTTGTTTTTTCCACAGAAAACTTCTGGAATACATTGTTTCCAATGCAGCAAAGGATTCTGGGTAAGATATGCAAATTAAGTTCACAATGACACACCTTTTTACTTTAAGTCTGCTTTTCAGCAGGTTCCCTTAACGCCAAAGCATCGCTGTTCACACAGCTTATAAGCTTAGCTAGGGTTAGTGCAGTGAGTCATAACCATCCCAGTACAGACTGTTTTGTAGTTATTGCTACTCATCAAATGGGAGAAGGTTTGAATCACTGCTGGGTGAAGTTGATTCCGGGCAAAATAAAACAACATTTAAAATTAGGGGGAGGTAAAAGATAAATAGTGATTCAAACCTTCTCCCAGCTGATGAGTAGCAATAACTACGAAACAGTCTGTCCTGGGATGGTTATGAATCACTGCTCTAACCCTAGCTAAGCTTATAAGCTGTGTGAACAGTGATGATTTGGCGTTAAGTGAATCTGCTGAAAAGCAGACTTGATGTAAAAAGGTGTGCCATTGTGAACTTAATTTGCATATCTTACCCAGATTCCCTTGCTGCTTTGGAAACAATGTATTCCAAAGAGTTTCTGTGGGAAAAAAAAAGCTTTCTGGCCTGTCTAGATTTGTTAATGAACTACACAATGAGTGTGTGGGTTTTTTTTTTTTTTCCCTCTCTCTCACAACGATGTCTTCCAAGTTCAAACAATAGTCCGTTGCTGCGGCTTGTTGAAAATCCGCTGTCAGTTAATACACTTTAGTGGTGACTAAAAATAACAGCCAAACGATGTGGCAAAAAAAGCTTATATCTGATACTTAGCTGCTACTATGTAGCGTGTATCCAGTTTTATTAAAAACAAGTAATTCCACTTTTTAATAAAACATTGTTTTTACTCTTATACACATCACGACTTGAGTTAATAGTTATTACCCATTCCCCTGGAGTGTCCCGTTGCCATTGTGTATACACATATCGGTGTAACTAGCACTAGAGGACGTCTATTCCGGTGGAGGGAGCGGTAAGACAAAGAGACCCAGAGACTCAGCTAACTGTGAGCAAACAGGAGGGCTGTTGCTGCCAAAAGGATCAACTGGGGATACATCGGAACAGCTACCTGGACAGCTTTTAATGTTCCAGAAGGCTTTTGTGGCACTTATCAAGTGCTATACTTCTTGTAAGTACGCTTTGTTATATGCGTGGGAATTGAACTGTACACACTGATATACGCTATGTTGGCGCCTTCTTCTTTATCATCCTTCTTAATGATAAACTGTGTTTATCATTGTGGTGTGTGGGGTGTTTGTGGAATTCTTTTATGTATTAATTGTCATTAAAACAGACTACACTATGAGAAGATTCTTTGTGCGCTTATTTTTTTAGATTTGGGTACATTTTACTTTGGAACAGGAGGACTTACCAATAAGCTGGCGTGTCTCCTCAGATCTATAGAAGATTGGAACACTGTTTTTCCAGATAAGACTGTTATTTTATCACTGATATTTGGAACACATAATATACCCGTGTTCATTAACATTTATTTATTTTGTATTATATGTTAGTGTGCGCAGTTTATAGTGTTTGTGTGTTCACACATACTTTCTTGTTTATCTATCTATATATATATGTGTGTGTGTGTGTGTGTGTGTGTGTCTGAGTGTTTTACTTTCACCTTTAGTATCAGTCTATTTAGTTTGTTCATTATTTCCAACTAAACAAACTTTATAAAAATGACTTCACCTTTACATACTTGAAAACAGTTTCCAGATGCTGTATGTATGGAATAGTATCCCACAGTCAAGCACTAAAATCACGGAGGACAATTACAAATACAGTTGCAAGAAAAAGTATGTGAACCCTTTGGAATGATATGGATTTCTGCACAAATTGGTCATAAAATGTGATCTGATCATCATCTAAGTCACAACAATAGACAATCACAGTCTGCTTAAACTAATAACAAAGTGAAAAAACAAGTACTGTGGGCGCCTTAAAGGGCAGGTCAAAAAAATATATGAGTTGATTATGTCCTAATACATATGAAAAAAAAATCTTTCAACAAATGATTAAACTAATAACACACAAAGAATGAAATGTTGCCATGTTTTTATTGAACACACCATGTAAACATTCACAGTGCAGGTGAAAAAGGATGTGAACCCCTAGACTAATGACATCTGCAAGAGCTAATTGGAGTGAGATGTCAGCCAACTGGAGTCCAATCAATGAGATGAGATTGGAGGTGTTGGTTACAGCTGCCCTGCCCCATAAAAAACACACACCAGTTGTGGGTTTGCTTTTCACAAGACGCATTGCCTGATGTGAATGATGCCTCGCTTAAAAGAGCTCTCAGAAGACCTACGATTAAGAATTGTTGACTTGCATAAAGCTGGAAAGGGTTATAAAAGTATCTCCAAAAGTCTTGCTGTTCATCAGTCCACGGTAAGACAAATTGTCTATAAATGTTGAAAGTTCAGCACTGCTGCTACTCTCCCTAGAAGTGGCCGTCCTGTAAAGATGACTGCAAGAGCACAGCGCAGACTGCTCAATGAGGTGAAGAAAAATCCTAGAGTGTCAGCTAAAGACTTACAAAAGTCACTGGCAAATGCTAACATCCCTGTTAGCGAATCTACAATACGTAAAGCACTAAACAAGAATGGATTTCATGGGAGGATACCACAGAGGAAGCCACTGCTGTCCAAACAAAACATTGCTGCACGTTTACAGTTTGCACAAGAGCACCTGGATGTTCCACAGCAGTACTGGCAAAATATTCTGTGGACAGATGAAACCAAAGTTGAGTTGTTTGGAAGAAACACACAACACTATGTGTGGTGAAAAAGAGGCACAGCACACCAACATCAAAACCTCATCCCAACTGTGAAGTATGGTGGTGGGGGCATCATGGTTTGGGGCTGCTTTGCTGCATCAGTGCCTGGACGGATTGCTATCATCGAAGGAAAAATGAATTCCCAAGTTTATCAAGACATTTTGCAGGAGAACTTAAGGCCATCTGTCTACCAGCTGAAGCTCAACAGAAGATGGGTGTTGCAACAGGACAATGACCAAAAGCATAGAAGTAAATCAACAACAGAATGGCTTAAACAGAAGAAAATACGCCTTATGAAGTGGCCCAGTCAGAGTCCTGACCTCAACCCAATTGAGATGCTGTGGCATGACCGCAAGAAAGCGATTCACACCAGACATCCCAAGAATATTGCTGAACTGAAACAGTTCTGTAAAGAGGAATGGTCAAGAATTACTCCTGACTGTTGTGCACATCTAATCTGCAACAACAGGAAACGTTTGGTTGAAGTTATTGCTGCCAAAGGAGGTTCAACCAGTTATTAAATCCAAGGGTTGACATACTTTTTCCACCTGCACTGTGAATGTTTACATGGTGTGTTCAATAAAAACATGGCAACATTTCATTCTTTGTGTGTTATTAGTTTAAGCAGACTGTGATTGTCTATTGTTGTGACTTAGATGATGATCAGATCACATTTTATGACCAATTTGTGCAGAAATCCATATCATTCCAAAGGGTTCACATACTTTTTCTTGCAACTGTAGGAACATTCAAGGGATGATTCTCCTACCAAAGCTTAATTGAAGGGACATGAAACCTAAAATGTTTCTTTCGTGATTCAGATAGAGCATGCAATTGAAAATAACTTTCTAATTTACTCCTATTACCAGGAGTGTGCACGTGTCAGCGATTCATGCGACTGAGTCTCTGTCTCCACCAACTAAATTGTTGCAGACGTAAATCCTCCCGATCCTGTCTGAGGTTTCTAATAATAAACCTTGTTTGCCTGGCAAATGATAAATGGAGGCAATGTTCTAGAAGTTTCTTTTTAGCAATTAGTGGGTTAGTAGTAGTAACACTTTACTACTGAAAACTGCAAAGCATGTCTGTATGCTTATGTTTAATCTATGTATGTAGAAGTGAGAAAGTGAAGTAAAGTAAGAAATTTTGGCTTATGTCTAGATGAGCAAAATTATCACCATTTCCAAATAAATTTCCCTAAATATACTGTCTTCTTCTCGGTATTACAGCAAGGCACTTTTCTTCTTTCGTTGTTAAAATGTTGGTGAGTTTTTAAACTAATTGATAAATTAACCATTTTTCATATCTTGCTCAGAGCCTTATATTATAAAGCTCTCAGCTCAGATAAAATCGTATGAAATTATCTTTCAGGACTGCAGAGATCCCTCACAGGATTCTAAAATAGAAGATTTCTCTTAACATCTCTAAGAAGTTTCCCTGCATTTCTGGATATGAAGAAAAGACAAGCCCAGTGCAATATAGCACTGCATGATATGAGAGGCTTGCTGCTTTTGCTCTTTGTGCTTTGTATTTTATATTACGTTTGACTTCAGATTACATTTTATTAAATTTTAACTTTGTACTTTCTCTTTTATATTTGAAAGCATATAAATTCTGTATACAAAAGTGTATTTAGGATTGTGATGTTACAGTTTCTAAGTTACTTTAACAAATTAGGGTCACACTTTGTATATTTTTCTGTATATTTTACAAATTACATTGCACTTTGTATTTGTTCTATTTAAAATAAAACTGACAGCTTCAGTTTCACAGCTACCTTCATTGCTTTCTATGGGCCTGATGATCAAAGATTCTCTAGTTTGCTGAGAAATTATAGACTTCACAGGGCTAAACTCACTAAATTTTATAAGAAAAAGAGTGAAACCTGGAAGTCTTTGAGAGAGAGAAAGTAATGAGGCTCTCTGGGATACAGATTTTCACAGGGGAGAGCTTAATTTGCTGCAAAAACATATCCAACTGAAATGTTCACTATGATTTTAACATGCTTTTGCCTCTAATTTAGTAAATATTACTTTTCAGTTAAATAAATGTATTGTAAATTTTAAGCAAACTTTACCTGCAAACAGCTGGTGAGATAAATCAGTGAGACAAGCTTGTGTAAAATACTTACAGCATTTCACAAGAATTGTGAGAGAGCTTCAGACATATCCTGTGCACTCCCCCTTCCCTCCCACTTTATGAAGCTGTCAGTTTTATTTTACAATAGAGCAAATACAAAGTGCAATGCAATTTGTAAAAAATTCACATAAATATACAAAGTAAGATCCTAATTTGTTAAAGTAATACATAAACTTTCAAAGCATAATCAGAATTTGTTAAATAACTGCTTGATACAGAATCTAAATGCATCAAATATAAAAAAGAAAGTGCAAAGCTTAAATGTAATAAAGGTAAATTTATTAAAGTGAACATCAATTTTGATGAATTAGTGCCCGTTTTTTTAATAATCCTATTAAAAACAAGGGCACTTTAATTCATCAAAATTGACATTTCACTTGTTTTCTTCAAAAACCTACCTTTTCATTCTGGCAGCTGCTCCAGCACTTCCTCCGCCCGTCGCAAGCCGACTTCGCGGGTCCAAAATGATGAATCTGGCTTCCTGTAATCACGGCGTTGCATCAGGCCAAGATTCTCCCAGGGGGGAGCCGTGATTGGAGGAAGCCAGATCCGTCATTTCTGACGTCTGCAGAGGCTTCTGACAGCCGTGAGAATCACTGGAGTGGCTGCCAGAATGAAAAGGTACGTTTTTGCAGAAAAAGAGTGAAATGTCAATTTTGATGAATTAAAGTGCCCATGTTTTTAATATGATTATTAAAAACCGGGCACTAATTCATCAACATTGACCTTCACTTTAAGTTTAAATGTAACTTAAAGGACCCAAATCTGAAGTGTAAAGTGATATAAAATATAAAGCACAAAATGTTAATGTAACAAAACTCTCATGCTATGCAGTGCTATATTGCACCTGGTTTGTCTATGTTTTATATAGAAATTCAGGGAAAGCCCCTTGGAGAAGTATAGCAAAATCTGCATCTCTATAACTCTCAGTGCTCAATGTCTGCACTAGCATTACTCCCCAAGCAGGATAATCTTTGATCATCAGACCTTTAAAGGGATATGAAACCCAAAAAATTTATTTTGTTACTCAGACAGAGCATACCATTTTAAAAAAGTTTCCAGTTTACTTCTATGATCAAATTTGCTCCATGATATTCGGTGTTGAAGAAGCACCTAGTTAGATATTGTAACACTATATAGCAGGAAATAGTGTTGACATTTAGTGCTCTTGTAAATGGATAAAATTCTTGCAAACCTGCTGCCATATAGTGCACCAGAAATGGGCCAGTTCCTAAGCATACGCGTCTGCTTTTCAACAAAAAATACCTAGAGAATTAATAAAAATTCATGCTCTATCTGGATAATGAGAGGTTTCGTAACCCTTTAAGTAGAACCATGTAGCTGAGTTGTACACTTTATAGTGCCACAAATTGTTTACAAATATTTCCAGAATTTTTGCAAAATCTAAATTTACCACTATGGGGTCAATTTAACAAAGCGTTAATCTCAGTGCATTCACCGGCGTCAGTACGCTCGCTAGACAACGCTGACGCAGATCTGAATACGATAACCTTATTTATAAAAAAATCTGTCAAAAACAGCCGCGTCAAGTATGGTGCAAAGAGTATCGGACTGTTGTTAACTAACAGTCATCGATGTTGAGGTTATTTGGGTTTTTCAAAACTTTATTTATACCATTTCATTACTGTCTATGAACAAGCACATTTCTCTAAAGTTAATCTATTATTTTTCGACTGTTAATGTCCAAGAAATAGCTACATTTATACCTCAACAAACAATATCTCATAGAAAGTTATTTTTATATTTATTTGTTATACAAAAAAATCTGTTATATTATACTTTCACATAAATTAATGTGTATTTGTATTTCTAGAAGTCATAATATGCTTTTAACTCATATTTTTTTTTATAAATGATTATTAAAGGGACATTATACACTCATTTTTTCTTTGCATAAATGTTTTGTAGATAATCTATTTATATAGCCCATAAAGTTTTTTTTTTTAAATTAATGTATAGTTTTGCTTATTTTTAAATAACATTGCTCTGATTTTCAGACGCCTAACCAAGCCCCAAAGTTTTATGTGAATACGCTCGACTACCTACTCCAGCTTGCTCCTGTTTGTGTAAAGGGTCTTTTCATATGCAAAAGAAGGGGGAGGGGGGAGTGTCTTATTTGTCACTTGCAGTGGGCTTTCCAGCTACCTTTTCAACAGAGCCAAACTGACAGCTTCTAAGTAAGTTTTTAAACAGTTTTATACTGGATTTTTATATCAGTATCTGTGCATATTATTCTTTATAGTAGTGTCTATTACATGCAGTTATATGAAAATGAGTGTATACTGTCCCTTTAATGCTAGAATTTGTACATATATCTTTGCATATACTTATAGATATACAGTTGTGCTCATAAGTTTACATACCCTGGCAGAATTTATGATTTATTGGCCATTTTTCAGAGAATATGAATAACACAAAAACTTTTCTTTCACTCATGGTTAGTGTTTGGCTGAAGCAATTTATTATCAATCAACTGTGTTTTCCCTTTTTAAATCATAATGACAACATAAACTACCCAAATGACCCTGATCAAAAGTTTACATACCCTGGTGATTTTGGCTTGATAACATGCACACAAGTTGACACAAAGGGGTTTGAATGGATATTAAAGTTAACCATCCTCACCTGTGATCTGTTTGCTTGTAATTAGTGTGTGTATAAAAGGTCAATGAGTTTCTGGACTCCTAACAGACCCTTGCATCTTTCAAAAGCATTGTCAAAGGATCTGCGGGAAAAGGTTGTTGAACTGTATAAAACAGGAAAGGGATATAAAAAGATATCCAAGGAATTGAGAATGCAAATCAGCAGTGTTCAAACGCTAATCAAAAAGCAGAAAATTAGGGGTTCTGTTTGATAATATACTGCATTCATCTTGCCATCAATTCTGACCAAATTTCCTGTGCCTTTGTAGCTCACACATCCCCAAAACATCAGCGATCCACCTCCGTGTTTCACAGTAGGAATGGTGTACCTTTCATCATAGGCCTTGTTGACTCCTCTCCAAATGTAGCGTTTATGGTTGTGGCCAAAAAGCTCAATTTTGGTCTCATCACTCCAAATGACTTTGTGCCAGGAGGTTTGATGCTTGTCTCTGTGCCATTTGGCATATTGTAAGTGGGATACTTTGTGGCATTTGCATAGTAATGGCTTTCTTCTGGTGACTCAACCATGCACCCCATCTTTCTTCAAGTGCCTCCATATTGTGCATCTTGAAACAGCCATACCACATGTTTTCAGAGAGTCCTGTATTTCACCTGAAGTTATTTGTGGGTTTGTCTTTGCATCTCGAACAATTTTCCTGGCAGTTGTGACTAAAATTTTAGTTGGTCTCCCTGACCATGGTTTGGTTTCAACAAAACCCTCATTTTCCACTTCTTGATTAGAGTTTGAACACTACTGATTTGCATTCTCAATTCCTTGGAAATCTTTTTATATCCCTTTCCCGTTTTATACAGTTCAACTACCTTTTCCCGCAGATCCTTTGACAATTCTTTTGCCATGACTCAGAATCCAGAAACGTCAGTGCAGCACTGGATGAAAGATGCAAGGGTCTGTCAGGAGTCCAGAAACTCATTGACCTTTTATACACACACACTAATTACAAGCAAACAGATCACAGGTGAGGATAGTTACCTTTAATATCCATTCAAATCCTTTTGTGTCAACTTGTGTGCAAGTTATCAGGCCAAAATCACCAGGGTATGTAAACTTTTGATCAGGGTCATTTGGGTAGTTTCGGTTGTCATTATGATTTAAAAAGAGTGAACACAGTTGATTGATAATAATTGGCTTCAGCCAAACACTAACCATGAGTGAAAGAAAAGTTTTTGTGTTATCATTCATATTCTCTGAAAAATACATACACATAGGTAGCCCTCAGTTTACGCCGGGGTTAGGTTCCAGAAGGAATGGTTGTAAATCAAAACCATTGTAAATTGAAACCCAGTTTATAATGTAAGTCAATGGGAAGTGAGGGAGTTAGGTTCCAGGCCCCTCTCAAAATTGTCATAAGTAACACCTAATACATTATTTTTAAAGCTTTGAAATGAAGATTTTAAATGCTAAACAGCATTATAAACCTAATAAAATAATCACACAACACAGAATATATAATTATACTAAGTTAAATGAACAAAAACATTTGCTAAACAGCATTATAAACCTAATAAAATAATCACACAGCACACACTTTACTTGTATTTTTCTGCAAACAGTTCTTTCTATGCATTCCAATCTGGACTGATTTATAAACAGGAAGATCTTTTTCCTTTGCAAGCTGCTCGATAGCTCAGGTCTGGTTAAACTGATTAATTTCAGCTTGCTTGGCTTGCATATCTTTGCTGCAACACAAGCGGACAGCTCCACCTACTGGCTATTTTAATCAATGCACTGCTTCTCAATGTCAGAAATCTTTTTCAAAAATATTTACATGTCCCTAAATCTCTGTTTTTATTTATATATATGTATATAGTGTAAATTTATTATTATTCTGAACAGGAATAATTGCAAATATAACATGTAATCAGGGTATCATATGTATTTATTTGCAATCAATGGATATTTTAAGAGCTGGGCCAGTTTCCGTTCTGTACTTGTGTAACCCCTCCTGATTGCAATCTAGTTTTAAAAACCACCCCTTCACAAGTGTTATAAAATTGGCTGGCATATAAGATTACATTCAGAAGGACGAAATACACTGAAAATATCATGACTGTAAAGAGGTGATTTTAATTTCTGCTGTATCTAAATCATGACATTTTAATGTTAGGTGTGCTATCACTTTGCGCTATCAGCTTAAAGGGACACTGAACCCAAATGTTTTCTTTCGTGATTCAGCATGCAATTTTAAGCAACTTTCCAATTTACTCCTATTATCACATTTTCTTCATTATCTTGGTATCTTTATTTGAAAAGCAAGAATGTAAGTTTAGATGCCAATTTTTGGTGTACAACCTGGGTTGTTCTTGCTGATTGGTGGATAAATTAACCCACCAATAAACAAGTGCTGTCCAGAGTTCTGAACCAAAAAATAGCTTAAATGCCTTCTTTTTCAAATAAAGATAGGAAGAGAACCGAAAAAAATTGATAAAAGGAGTTGCTTAAAAGTGCATGCTCTATCTGAATCATGAAAGAAACAAAATAGGTTCAGTGTCCCTTTAAGATTATATTGAATCAAACATCAATTCGAATTTTAAAATCCTTGTCTAAAATATTACACTGTGTGTCCTAATGTCAGCATCAATGTTTATCTTTAATTCTAAATTCACATATACATACTTTCAAAGTATTATACACAATGTAACAGATGACACTTACAAGTTCTGATGAGTGATCAATGACACAAGTATTGAGCATTTTGATTAGTTAGTGATAATTTAAAATGTATATTTGAATCAGATTGGCTGATGTCATAAATCATGGGATTATGCATATTCCAATCAATAGTGGTGGAAAAATTCACTAGTGTGTGGGTTGTTTAGGAGTTTGCGTCATAATTGGTTAGAAAAGTGTTGCGTCAAAATTGATACAAAGTAGAAAGTGGGACTTATATTACATGGCTTAAACATGGTGCACATAGATTTTTCCCAAAAAATAAAAAGGAAGTTAGCTATATTATGTTGTGTATTTATTTCATTTTTATCTCTATATCTATTAGTGCGACAAGTTTGTGGCAAAACATTTCAACAAATTTGTAGAAATAATATTGTCCCCTTGCTTTGTAATGAGAGACAAAGTTGTAACATAATCCATAAGTAGTAATGTATTTTTCATTTTTATCCCTATATCTACTAGTGCACCAAACGTGGAGCAATAGAATTGTTTGATTTAGAAAGGGTATACAATTTTAATAGAGTTTCTAATTTACTTTTATTATGTAATATACTTTATTCTCTTGCAGCATCAAACATAAGCTTTCTGTGTTTTCAGACTCACATTGACTGCTATGGCATCCGCGACCTTAAGGGTGGCGGATTGAAAACTAGGTATGCTGCGTTGGAATACATGCAAGCGTACCTGTTAAATGTTTGATACATTTTTAAAAGGTTCAAATAGAGTCAAATCTGAATTCGAAACATCTGTAATGACGCAAGCATCGATATGAGTTGGATTGAGATAGCGGGATCTTATATTACGTCACAAATTTTAACGTCTTGCCACTTTGATAACTACGGCGGATCAAATTTGCGACAAATACGCCACGGAATTCAAGCGTATTTTCAGTTGACACTTTGAAAAATAGACCCCTAAGAGTGTGAATTGTTGTGATGAACATAGGTTTACATTCTTTATTTGTATATAAGTATATATGATTGTTTCATTCTTAATAAAAATGTATAATAAAAGTGTTTAACAGTGTATTAAAAATTTTCATATGTAGATGCAAAAATAATTAGTTGAAAAGAAGTGCTTTTAAGAATGATCATATTTTGTATAAACATTATTTTATAAATGAAGTAAATAGAGAAGCTTGTGTAATAGTTGTATATAATACATTGTTTTTGTTATAGTCTTAAAAAAATTGCTTTATAAAAAACCTCTTGAAAAAGTTCCCACGCTAGGGAACGAAACGGCCGTCTAGGACTTTCATTGATGATACACTGCATTGGCAGTGACGTATACAGACTTCCGGTAGCAACCGGAACCGGCTTTTCTGAAGTTATCCACAGCTGATTAGCTGATTAGCGAGAGGACTACAAGATGATTACATTCAAACATCAGGCTTTTGTGAAAAGGAGATACGTGAAGCGGTAATCTACCCGGTCAAACAATTGTTTTCTATATGCGCATGTTTTTTATCTTCTGGTACACAGAATACCTACTGTTTTAACATTTTAGTGTGTTGTGTCATTTATCTAATAAACTTCACTTGAGTCCGGATTGCGCTCTTCTCTTCTCTGTTTTTCAAAAAATGTAAAATGTAAAGTATCTAAACAATGATGCTTGGAAAAACTGAACTTAACCAATTCTGCATTCAAACTGGATGGGTTAAGGAGTTACAAATATAACCCCTTTATTACCCATTCCCCAGTTTTGCATAAGCAACACTGCTATAATAATAGACTTTTTACCTCTGTGATAACCTTGTATCTAAGCCTCTGAAGACTGCCCCCTTATTTCAGTTGTTTTGACAGACTTTCGTTTTAGCCAATAAGTGTGGACTCATAAATAACTTCACAGGCATCAGCACAATATTGAGAAAAATGGAAAAGAAGAAGGCGCCACAATAGTGCAAAATCAGTGGTGTATGGTATAAATGCAAGCAGAAAATATCATACTCAAAGAGTATAGAGCACTTGAGAAGTGCCACAAATGCTTGCTGGACCTTTTGTAGCTGTCCAGATAGCAATCTTTGTGGTGGTGGAATTCTAATCTTCGGTGATTGGTGCTTATGGCTGCAGTGTGATTTCATATGTATTGGGCTTGACCTAGAAGAGCCTACCTCCCCTATTTGATGCTATACTGCACGACTATGTTTGTGTGGATAAGTGCACAACTGCACTATTTTATTTATATGGATTAAGCGCATCCAACATTTCTTATAATATATCAGCACAATGTTACTTATAGGGCACACATGAACTAGCGCTGACTAGCTGTGAAAAACTGTCAAAATGCACTGAGATAAGAGGCCACCTTAAAGGGCTTAGTAATTAATTTATGAGCTTACCTAGGTGTGATGATAGCAGGATGTGATGTCACTAGCTGGTGGGCGGGGCTTAGGTCCGGTGTCTGTGTCGCAGTTAGTTTAGTACAATCAACCTGTCTGGATGTGTATTGCTATGCTCTGTAATAAAATAGAGTTGTACCATCATTGCTGTGTCCTGCATATGTCCTGCATCTCATGACATGGTGTCAGAAGTTCTGGACTACGCTTCTGTTTCTGATGATGACGATGTCAAAGTTTACCCCACCTGAGCCTTTTGACTTTTCTCAGCCTGCAGCTTGGCCCACATGGCGTCAGCGGTTTCAGCGCTTCAGGATTGCATCCAAACTGAACAAGGAGAGTGGTGAAGTACAAGTTAATTCTCTTTTATACTCTATGGGGAAAGATGTAGAGCCAGTGTTCAATGCTTTTACTTTCCAAGAAGGGGAAGAAGTTAACTTTGATATAGTTATGGATAAACTCAGTGCCCACTTTGTGCCCAAAAGAAATGTGATTCATGAGAGAGCTTGTTTTCACAAACGTAATCAGCGTGTGGGAGAATCTGTGGAGTCATTTGTGCGCAGCCTGTATGAATTAGCTGAATTCTGTGAGTTTGGTGTTGCTAAAGAAGAGCAAATCAGAGACAGAATAGTTATTGGAATTGCAGATGCTGAAGTCTCCCTGAAGCTGCAGTTAGAGCCTGATTTAACATTAGACGGGGCTATTAGGATGGCCCGCCAGAGTGAACTGGTGAAAAAGCAAAGTGCTGATCTGAGGTCTGAGAGTATTGTGGATGAAGTGCAACAGTCTAGGAAAATTACTAGTGAAAGGCACAGTGTGAGCGGTAGATCTAAAGTACTGGAAAGGCCTAGAAGTGGATGGGCGCAACATGGCCGATGCACACGGTGCTACCGGGCTCATGATCAGAGTGCTATATGCCCGGCCAGAGATAAAAGATGCAGAAAATGTAACAGAATAGGCCATTTTGAAGTGGTGTGTAAAACTGAATACATTAAGGAGATGCAGGTGGACAGTGACCAGGAGGGTCAGGAAGTGTCTTTTGTGGGGTCTGTTGTGGAACGGACAAGCTCAGAGGAAGATTGGAAAGTTACCTTTACTGTAATGGGAGCCGATGTTGATTTTAAGATTGACACAGGAGCTGATATCACTGTAATGTCTTTTGCTGAATTTATGAAACTGCCTCGACAGCCCCAGCTGGCGAAGGTTACTACAAATGTTCATAGTCCTGGTGGCCGCATTGATTGTGTGGGGAAATTTCTTGCCAGCTGTGAGTACAAACAAAGGAAGTTCACCATGTGGGTGCATGTGATCCGAGGTCAGTGTGTTAACAGTTTATTGAGCAGAAAAGCAGCCTGTGACTTGGGCCTCGTGGCCAGAGTGAATGAGATCTCTGAAGATATGTTTGGCGAGTTGGGCCTACTGAGCTGCAAACCTGTCCGTATAGCACTTAAAAGTGACGCAGTCCCGTACAGTATTTCTACTCCTCGTAGAATTCCGTTCCCGCTCATGCCTCAAGTGGAGAAAGAGCTCATGCGCATGAAGTCTATGGGGGTTATTGAAGAGGTTGTTGAAGCAACTGATTGGTGTGCCCCCATTGTTCCAGTTGCAAAGAAAAACGGAAAGGTGCGCATCTGTGTGGACCTGAAAAGGTTGAATGAGGCAGTGAAGAGGGAGAGATTTGTGCTGCCGACACTGGAAGATATAGCCCCGAAGTTGGCTGGGGCGAAGTTCTTTTCCACATTAGACGCTTCTAGCGGCTTTTGGCAGATCCCCCTGGACCCAAAGTGCCGCAAACTGACTACCTTTATCACTCCGGTAGGTCGGTTCTGTTTCTGCAGACTTCCCTTTGGGATATCCTCCGCTCCTGAGATCTTTCAGAGGGAAATGAGTTCTCTCCTGAGTGGCCACGTGGGCACAGCAGTCGTCATGGACGACATTCTAGTGTATGGGTCTACAGTGGAAGAGCATGATCAGCGTTTGAGTTGTGTGCTGCAGGCTATCAAAGAGTCTGGGCTGAAGCTGAATAAAGAAAAATGTCATTTTAGGAAAACTGAATTAAGCTACTTTGGGCATATCATCAACGGGGATGGCATCAAGCCGGACCCCGAGAAAATTCGGGCTATCGAACAGATGAAAAGCCCTTCGGATGTACATGAGCTGAGACAGATATTGGGCCTTGTAAATTATGTGGGCAAGTTTCTTCCAGATTTATCTACAGTTTTGCACCCTATCACAGAGTTGCTTAAGAAAGATGTTGCCTGGGTCTGGGGACCCTCACAAGAAAAAGCGTTCCTGCATGCTAAGTCCCTGCTGGGGTCTGCCCCAGTGCTGGGGTTCTACGACCCTTCAAAAAAGACTGTGGTTAGTGCTGATGCAAGCAGTTATGGGTTGGGGGCTGCACTCCTGCAACTGAATGACAACAAACTACAGCCCATCGCCTACTGTTCCCGCACACTGACGGCTGCGGAGTCAAAATACGCTCAAATTGAGAAAGAGTGCCTGGCTGCAGTTTGGGCCTGTGAGCGCTTTCAGCGTTATCTAGTGGGTTTGGAGAAATTTAGTCTGGAAACTGACCACAAACCGCTAGTCCCTCTTATCAATTCTTATGACATCGACAAAACACCCTTGAGATGCCAGAGACTTTTAATGAGACTACTCAGGTTCAATGTTCAGGCAGTGCATGTGCCGGGGAAGCAGCTGGTTGTGGCAGATACACTGTCCAGGCTCCCGCTGGCTGCTGCTGAAGAATCCTCCACAGAGTCGGATGTAAAAGTGTATGTTGATTCGGTTCTGGCCTCTAAGTCCATTTCTTCAAGGAAACTGGAAGAGATAAAGAAAGAGACATATTTGGACACAGATCTGCAAGAAGTTATAAGGTACATAAGAGATGGCTGGCCCGAGAGCCGGGCAGCCTGGATGTCTTTAAATGCTTACCAGCCAGAGAGGTCACAGCTCACGGAGCTGGAGGGGTTGGTACTGTTCCAAGACCGTATTGTAATTCCTGTCAGCATGAGGAAGGAGATGTTAAACAGGATTCACGATGGCCACTTAGGCATTACAAAGTGCAGAGAAAGAGCAGCTACAGCTGTGTGGTGGCCTGGGATCAGCTCCGACATTGCAAATCACGTGTCTAAATGTGCCTTTTGCCGGGAACGCCGGCCTACTCAGAGAAGGGAGCCCTTAATGTCTACTCCGCTGCCTGCGGGGCCGTGGAAGAAAATAGCTGCTGATTTGTGCGAACTGCACGGGAAAAAGTTTCTTGTTGTTATCGACTACTATTCCAGGTATTTGGAAATAGCACCCCTGAATGATATCACAAGTCAGGCCGTTATCATTCGCCTGAAGAGCTTGTTCGCCCGCTGGGGCATTCCAATGGAGCTGGTGAGTGATAATGGCATGCAGTTCGCTTCTACAGAGTTCAGTGCTTTCAGCAGGGAATATGATTTTGTACATTCCACGTCAAGTCCACATTATCCGCAGGCCAACGGAATGGCTGAAAGGGCAGTTCAAACAACAAAATTCATCCTAAAGCAATCTGAACCGTACCTAGCCCTCTTGTCATACAGGGCGACGCTCATTCAAGCCACCGGGTTTAGCCCGGCACAGCTGATGCTAGGACGCCAGATTCGCACCACTTTACCCTCAGTGGGTGTCTTCAAGCCGCCTGGCCCTGTTCCTCGGGACGAAGTCCTTAGGAGGGATGAAGAGGCCAAAAAGGGTTATCGTTTCTTCTACGACAGGAGACATTCTGTCAGGCCTTTACAGGAACTGAAAGCGGGCCAAAGTGTCAGAATTAAACTGGATGATGAGAAGAAATGGAAGACGCCTGCTACGGTAGTGGGCCGCTCTCCAGAACCAAGGTCTTACACAGTCCTTACAGAGGGAGGGACGGTTACACGCCGTAACCGAAGACATCTTCAGCCTGTACCTGAGAATCTGGAACCGGATACCTCAGTACCACCGCCGGTGGGATCTCCTGTTCTAAGAGAGAGCCTTCCCCTCAGCAAGATCATAGCGGGGATATATCTTTGCCTCCAGCAGACTCTTGTTCACCATCTTCTGTATCAGAGGACAGTTCATGCAAAGTTACATCAAGCGGAAGAGTGGTGAGGCTTCCGGCCCGATACAGGGACTGACTTTAGCTAGAACAGTGACCGGAAGTATGGGCAGAATAATCCCATGGTCACTGTGGACTAGGGTAGTCTACCCCGATGTCCAAGTCAGGATGTAATTTATTTGTTCATGTTTTCTAATCCATCTGTTCTTATAATGTTCTAAAACAAAATGTTGGTGTATACCCTGTTGGTGTACCTTGTTATTTAATATATGCGAATGTATGCTTTGCCTTTGAAAAAGGGGAAGATGTGATGATAGCAGGATGTGATGTCACTAGCTGGTGGGCGGGGCTTAGGTCCGGTGTCTGTGTCGCAGTTAGTTTAGTACAATCAACCTGTCTGGATGTGTATTGCTATGCTCTGTAATAAAATAGAGTTGTACCATCATTGCTGTGTCCTGCATATGTCCTGCATCTCATGACACTAGGGTTAGCTTTAAACAAAGAATACCAAGAGAACAAAGCAAATTTGATGATAAAAGTAAACTGAAAAGTTGTTTAAAATTGCATGCCCTATCTGAATCATGAAAGTTTAATTTTGACTAGACTGTCCCTTTAAGCTATATATTTCTGTATATGTATTACACCTGTTATATTGGATTTATGTGAGTAAAATCCACTGAATCTTTTTTTTAAATAAAGAATCAAGTATAAATATTTTTTTTAATGAAAACAAGTACCTGGTATTGGTTTTATTTGCTGCATCATATGATAAATAGAATTAAAACTCAGGCAGCTAGATTATGAGTCTTGTGTTATGAGTGAAAAAGCATCATTATGCTTCATAACGCTGCTTTTTCCCTAACACCGCTATTACAAGTCTTGTAGGTATAGGTGTACTGCAAACCTTTTTGGCCGTCACGCAACGTCAGTACCGCACTTTTAAAAAAGTCCTTTTTCAATGGGACATCCATAGCGCCGGTATTACGAGTTTGCCTGGGAGGCCAAAAAGTAAGCGGTACGCTCTATACTGACAAGATCCGTACCGCCATCTAAAGTCAGTAGTTATGAGTTTTACGTTACAAATCTGTAGCATAAAACTCATAACTAAAGTGTTAAAAAGTACACTAACACCCATAAACGACCTATTAACCCCTAAACCGAGGCCCTCCTGCATTGCAAAAACTAAAATAAAATTATTAACCCCTAATCTGCCGCTCCGGACTTCGCCGCCACTAAATAAAATGATTAACCCCTATTCCGCCTCTCCCCGACATCGTCGCCACTATAATAAACCTATTAGCCCCTAAACCACCACCCTCCCACATCGCACACACTATTTAAAGATTATTAACCCCTAATCTGCTGTCCGCCCGCCCACACCACCGCTATAATAAACCTATTAACCACTAAACCACAAGCCCCCCACAACGAAATATACTAAAATAAATTATTAACCCCTAAACCTCTGACCTCCCACATCACTAACTCTACATCAATATATTAAACCCTAACCCTAACATAACCCTAAACCTAAACACCCACTAACTTAAATATAATTAAATAAATTAATTAATTAAATAAATCTAAATAAACCTTACAATTATTAACTAAATAATTCCTACAAGAGCTGCTGGTGCAACGCCACCCCCTGCAGACTCGCGGCCAATGGGCCGCCAGCAGGGGGTGTCAATCAACCTGATCGTACTCGATCGGGTTGATTTCCGGCGATTCCTGTCCGCCTTATCAGAGCAGACGGACAGGGTTATGGAGCAGCGGTCTTTAGACCGCTGCTTTATAACTGATGTTTCTGGCGAGCCTGTAGGATTGCAAGAAACACGGGGCCTCAATTTCCATACGGAGCTTGATAGATAGGCCCCAAGTCCATTTTGCAAGAAAAGTAACACCAATGGGAAAAAAAAATCCCAGAGGTATAAAGTATATTAATATAACCATGTTGGGTATGCAAAACTGGGGAATGGGTAATAAAGGGATAATCTATCTTTTTAAACAATAACATTTCTGGAGTGGACTGTCCCTTTAATCAGAGCAATGATTTAAAAAAAAACTTTTTTTTTTCTTTTGTCTTTATAACAGCAATCAAGCACTTGAATGGAGTACAGGTGGCCCTCAGTTTACGACGGTTCGATTTGTTTCAGATCAGCGCCTGTTTCTGTGAGTCACGTGACTGCTATTTAAGAAGAAAACGTTTGTAAAAAAAAAAAACAGTATTTCCATGCACTTAACCTACTGTCTGGTTGTCATTCAGTGGGGCGGGAGTCCCTGAGGACAGCCTGGAATAGAGCCACTCAGCCCATGCAGCTTCCTAGAGCAGAGCCCAACGCTTCACAGCCACAGCACATGTGGGGCAGGCGCCTTTAGGTAAATGTCATTGAGAAAGTGCAGTATTTGCATACGTAACATGTTTGACCTATTTTCGTTTGTATATGCACCTTTATTGTTTCCTCCAATAAACAGACTTTGATGATTTCATATTTGGTCAGGAGCAAGGTGCGGACTGTTGCTGTTGTTTTTTGTGTTTAGCAGCAGGCTGGAGTAGAGCTGCCTTTAGTGGTTTCCCATCCTACAGACAGGGCTAAACTCATATTTAGACATTTATTTCAGTGACTCCCAGGCACTTTCCATGCAGTATAATCTGCCTGTGGGTCTGTCCCCAGTGTCCCCATTGACTGCCTGCCTTCACAGTCTGACTAGCAGAGTCACACACTCACGTACACACACACACACACACACAGGGTTTTATTTGTACCCAAATGTCATTAATAAAAATAAAATTAAAAAAAAACGGTTTAAAAATGTAATCTCCTCAGTGTCCCCATTGACTGCCTATCTTCACAGTCTGACTAGCACAGAGTCACACACTCGCATACACACACACACACATACACACAGGGTTTTATTTGTAACCAAATTTCATTAAAACATTTTTTTTTTAAAAAACCTGTATAAAAATGTAATGTCCTCAGTGTCCCCATTGACTGCCTATCTTCACAGTCTATAGCATAGACCGAAATGTTGTTCTTCTATGTGATGTCTCACTAATAAAAGGATTTTGATGCATATCTAGCGGTGCTGCTGCTTTTTGATTCACTGAAGTTGTTTGGGATTTATGCAGGATCCTGACAGCGTGCACCTTGATATTTGGCAGTAAATGCTGGGCCATCCCTTGTATTTGATATCTTTATTAAAAAGAAGGAATGTAAGCTTAAGAGCGGCCTATTTTTGGTTCAGAACCTGGGTTATGGTTGCTTATTGGTTTGATAAATGTAGCCACCAATAAGCAAGCGCTATACAGGGTGCTGAACCTAAAATGGGCTGTCTCCTAAGCTTTAAATTCCTGCTTTTTAAATTAAGATAGCAAAAGAACGAAGAAAAATTGATAGTAGGAGTAAATTAGAAAGTTGCCTAAAATTGCATGCTCTATATAAATCATTAAAGAAAAAAAATTGGGGTTTAGTATCCCTTTTAGTTATTTAAACTTAGTTTATTCGATTTTTGTCAATGCAGAGACATTACAGTTTTGTTTGCAGAAAAATGCATATGTTAACTCATTTTTATTTCATTAAACTTAGTTTGATGATACATGCTGTGCTGTGTGGTTATTTTATGCCGTTTATAATGCTGTTTAGCATTCATAGGGCACGATCAAATATACGGCACAGGTTTCGGCGTAAGCGTGGGAACCTGCGCCGTCCGTAATTTCACCTCGCATATCGGGGTGCCGTAAGTCTGATAAACTAGTGATGTCCAGAAATGAGCGTAAAGACAAATTTCTGGAGTCGCTAGTGACTTACGGCACTTTAGAAACTGACGGCGCCTAAGAAAAGTAAATAAAATAACAAATCTCCCGTAAAAGTCTAACACGCCTCATAAAAAATAAGCCCGACACGTAAAACCCCTATATCCGCAATCCCCCCTCTCATTACTAATATTAAATGTATTAACCCCTAGACCGACAACCCCCCACAACGCAATATGCCTATTTAAACTATTAACCCCTAAATCCACCAACCCCAACATCGCAAACTACCTCTTAAAATTATTAACTCTTAATCCACCATTAACACACAACACAATAAACCTATTCAAGTATTAACCCCTAAACTGCCATAGCCCACATAGCCTATTAAATGTATTAACCCGTAATCTGCCCCCGCCAACGTCGCCGCCACTATAATAACGTTATTAACCCCTAAACCTAAGTCTAACCCTAACCCTAACACCGCCCTAACTTAAATATTATTTAAATAAATCTAAGTAAAATTACTATTATTAACTAAATTATTCCTATTTAAAACTGAATACTTACCTATAAAATAAACCCTAAGATAGCTACAATATAATTAATAATTACATTGTAGCTATTTTAGGATTTATTTTTATTTTACAGGCAACTTCGTATTTATTTTAACTAGGTACAATTGTTATTAACTATTTAATAGCTACCTAGTTAAAATAAAGGCAAATTTACCTGTAAAATAAATCCTAACCTAAGTTACAATTACACCTAACACTACACTATCATTTAATAAATTAAATTAATTAACTACAATTACCTAAAATTAAATACAATTAAATAAAAAAATAAAGTACAAAAATACAAACACTAAATTACAGAAAAATAAAAAAAATTACAAGAAGTTTAAACTAATTACACCTAATCTAAGCCCCCTATTAAAATAAAAAGCCCCCCAAAATAATAATACCCTATACTAAATTACAAATAGCCCTTAAAAGGGCTTTTTGCGGGGCATTGCTCCAAAGTAATCAGCTCTTTTACCTGTAAAAAAAGAAATGCAACCCCCCAACAATAAAACCCACCACCCACACACCCAACTCTACTCTAAAACCCACTAAATCCCCCCTTAATAAAACCTAACACTACCCCCTTGAAGATCACCCTACCTTGAGCCGTCTTCACCCAGCCGGGCAGAAGTCTTCATTGAATCTGGGCAGAAGAGGTCCTCCAGACGGGCAGAAGTCTTCATCCAAGCGGCATCTTCTTCCATTCGACGAGGAGCAGCTCCATCTTGAAGACATCCGACGCCAATCGAGGTCAATCCTATTGGCTGATTGCATCAGCCAATAGGATATTTCCTACCTTAATTCCAATTGGCTGATAGAGTTCTATCAGCCAATCGGAATTGAAGGGACCTCATCTTGGATGACGTCATTTAAAGGAACCCTCATTCTTCAGTTGGACGTCGAACGAAGAGGATGCTTCAAGATGGAGCCGCTCCTTGTCGGATGAAAGAAGATAGAAGATGCCTCGTGGATGAAGACTTCTGCCCGTCTGGAGGACCTCTTCTGCCCGGATTCGATGAAGACTTCTGCCTGGCTGGGCTCAAGGTAGGGTGATCTTCAAGGGGGTAGTGTTAGGTTTTATTAAGGGGGATTGGGTGGGTTTTAGAGTAGGGTTGGGTGTGTGGGTGGTGGGTTTTAATTTTGGGGGGGTTGTATATCTTTTTTTACAGGTAAAAGAGCTGATTACTTTGGGGCAATGCCCCGCAAAAAGCCCTTTTAAGGGCTATTTGTAATTTAGTATAGGGTAGGGAATTTTATTATTTTTGGGGGCTTTGATTAGGTGTAATTAGTTTAAACTTCTTGTAAAAAAAATTTATTTTCTGTAATTTAGTGTTTGTTTTTTTGTACTTTAGTTTATTTTATTTTATTGTATTTAATTTTAGGTAATTGTAGTTAATTAATTTAATTTATTTAATGATAGTGTAGTGTTAGGTGTAATTGTAACTTAGGTTAGGATTTATTTAACAGGTAAATTTGTCTTTATTTTAACTAGGTAGCTATTAAATAGTTAATAACTATTTAATAACTATTTAATAACTATTGTATCTAGTTAAAATAAATACAAAGTTGCCTGTAAAATAAAAATAAATCCTTAAAATAGCTACAATGTAATTATTAATTATATTGTAGTTATCTTAGGGTTTATTTTATAGGTAAGTATTTAGTTTTAAATAGGAATAATTTAGTTAATAAAAGTAATTTTATTTAGATTTATTTAAATAATATTTAAGTTAGGGGGGTGTTAGGGTTAGACTTTGGTTTAGGGGTTAATAACTTTATTATAGTGGCGGAAGATTAGGGATTAATACATTTAATAGGCTATGTGGGCTATGGCGGATTAAGGGTTAATAGTTTTAGGAGGTAGTTTGCGATGTTGGGGTTGGTGGATTTAGGGGTTAATAATTTAGTTATTACTTGCGGTGTGGGTTTGATGGCAGATATAGGGGTTAATAGACTTTATTAGTTATTGCGGTGGGGGATTGCGGTTGACAGGTAGATAGACATTGCGCATGCGTTAGGTGTTAGTTTATTTTTGCAGGCATTTTCGGGAGTTACGGTGCTCCCATACTCAGTGCAAGGCCTGCTACGGCTGCCTTTATGGATAAAAATGGAGTAAGATTTCTCCATTTTCGCCACTTAAGGCCTTGCGCTGGATATTGGATACCGAATTACGACGCGGTCCCATGTTAGCCTATGGGAGTAATAATTGCGAGCGACGGGTGAAATATACGCGCGTAACTTGTATGCTACACTGTATATGTAATACCAAAATCACATAAAAACTGGCGGCGGAGGATTTTGCGGGCGACGCTGCATATGTAATGGAGGCCATAGTATTTATTTCAAAGCTTTAAGTACTGTATAATGTATAAGGTTATTTATGTCAGTTTTGAGAGGGGCCTGGAACCTAACTCCCTCACTTCCCATTGACTTACATTACATACTGGGTTTCAATTTACACTGGTTTCTTTTTAGAACCATTCCTTCAGGAACCTAACCCCAGCGTAAATTGAGGGCTACCTGTATTATACATTGACTGTTTTCTCACACCATAGTAAAAAGTCCAATAATCCCCATGAAATTTATCAACTAAACCAATCTGCTGGACATTATCAATACGCCAGTTAGCTTGAAAGCAGTTCTACATTTTTGCTATGCATTTTTGAAAGCAGTGTTTCTACAAACTAATTTATGATGTCCTACCCTTCCAATGAACAATACCCAATGATTGTTAATAATACAAGAGATTTTTAAACTATTTGTTATTCTTTGAAAACAACTTTTATTGTGGAAATTGGGCCCTTCTATAAATGCTCTCAGTCTATTCTCCTTTGATTATTTAAGTTATGCCTTTAGCACAAAACATACACCGTCTATTCATTTTGAACTTCTTAGTCAGCAGTCTACACACATCAACATCTAGCTGTGATCATCACAAAAGCAATGGAAAGATACACTATAGTTACATTGTCTGCAGAACAAACCTTTTTCTCTGGGGAACAGAATACATTTAGCAGTTGATATTGAAATAGGTTTCATGTAGAACCCAACAGTGCGCAGTTACTTAAAGCATCCCAGCAACCTCCCATAATCTATGAATTTTTACAAGCTTTGAGTTCCGACATTTAGATCATGGCCGATCATATTTATCTTTTCAATGAAAAGAGTACTGCTGTTTACTAAAATGTAAAACATTTACTTAAAAGAAACAGCATGGTAGCGTCATGATGAAAAGTCTGCGTGAGCAAGCAAGTTGTAGGGCTTTGAAGATAATGTGATAGTACTAAGAAATGCCCAGCTAATGAGATCTAAAACAAAATGCCTCATGTGCGCATCCCTTTTGTTTAAAATTTCTAATGCTGAAAGCAGCTTTAAGGGAGCTGGAAGCATTAAATAAAAAAAAAGTAAGTGACACATAACATTAAGAAAAAAAAACAGACTACTTGAATTATATGCAGCAAGGGACAATTCTGCAATACAGAATACAGAGAAGGCATGCGATTTAATTTGACTCTGCGTGCTGGATGTTGTATAATGAAGACCTTCTCTAACCTATCTATTTCTAAAAGATTAAATCTAGTTATTTTTATTTATTTCCAAGTTTAAAAATATATATATAATTTAAAGGGAAAGTGTTGCCACAAAAAAAGTAAATAAAAAAGTAGCATTTAAAATATTGATAAAAGTAATTTTCGAAAAACAAAATAGTGTAATTTCTGGTTAAAGTTTAAATTGAAGAAATACATTTATATACCTGTTGATTGTTTATAAATAATACTCATTAGCTTATAAACATGTTAAATTTAATTATTTGAATAAAGGTGCATTTAAAAATAATTGTTACTGTAAATAAAAACTTATACAATTGTTAATGGTCATTGACTGATAGTTATTACTTGCTACTGCAATAGGAATTGCCTATAAGTGACTGAGCATTAGTAACAAGTGTATATATTATACCCAAAAAAATTTTTGTATGATTCTTACAGAGCATACAATTTTAATACATTTTCCAATTTACTTGTACTATCAAATTTACTCTAGGTATTCTTGGTTAATGAGAATACTGAAGTAGGAAACTGCTGCCATTTTTTTTTCAAGAGACCCATTGACGCTTCTGAGCCTGCCTACTTGCTTTCAATAACAAAGGAAATTTGATAATATATATAAATTGGGAAACTTTCCTGTTGAACATCAGTAAGAATTACCTATAAGATAATTAGCATTAGTAAGAAGTGCACATATTTCAATGTGCGTGAAAACCAAATTTGTTTTCGATGATTCATAAAGATAATGCAATTTTAATAAAGTTTCCATTTCCCTTCTACTATAAAATTGACTTTTTACTCTTTGCATTGATTGAAGTGAGTACTGAAGTAGGATGCTGCTGCCCTGTAGTGCTAGAGACCCGTTCATGCTCCTAAGCCTGCCAACTTGCTTACAATAATACAAAGAGAACAAAGTAAATTTGATAAATATGCAAATTAGAAACTTTCTTAAAGCTGTATGCTCTATCTGAAAACTGAAAGGAAAATTTTATTCCCTGAGGCCGATTTATCATGCCCTGCCTTCAGGCTCACCGGAAACAGGAGTTAAGAAGCAGCGGTCTTAAGACCACTGTTCCTTAACTCGCCCCCCACCTCTGAGGGGGCGAACAGCAACCCACCCAATCCCATACGATCGGGTTGATTGACACCCCCGATTGGCCGCAAATTTACAGGGGGCGGAATTGCACAAGCATTTCACAAGAAATGCTTGTGCAATGATAAATGCTGACAGCGTATGCGGTCGTCATTTATTGATGCGCAGTGGACATGATCCGCTACAGCGGATCATGTCAGCCTACACAATGATAATTTGGCCCCCATGTGTCTTTACAGCATTTACTTTTTAAACAAGCAAGAACATATCATTGCATTTAAATGATGCTTTTATCATATAGCGATAGAAGATGTTTAGAGAAATATTATTTTCAAATTGTTATATAAGAGAGAAAAAATAGCCAAATTTATTTTCCTGATCCATATATATAACCGCATTTCATTCATTATGAGATTCACCAACATTAATTTAACCTGAACAGAAAACAACAACTCCTACCAATAGTTTAATAAAGTTATCCATCTTTCAATCCGCAATCTTCCCATAAATCTACGTAACATATAAATACGTGTGGGAAGGTGGTTAAAGATGTCAAGCAGATGGTCAAGGTAAATACAAATAATGTATATTCCCTATCTAGGGCTAGATTACAAGTGGAGCTCTAAATTATTGCACGCCCCCAAACGGGCAAATATGCCCATTTGCAGGCGCGCAAAAATTAACCAGCCATTACAAGTGGCTGATTATTGCTACCGCAAGCAAGCTAACGAGTGATCAGATCTTTGTTTATATATATCAAATCTCTGTATATATATATATATATATATATATATATATATATATATATATATATATATATATATATATAAAAGGTAAAATTGTTTAGGCTTGCGCTGTGTTTTAATGCAAAAATTTAATTTGCTTAAATATACAGTTCCTCCTGATTTGTTTCTGAGCAGCTTAGTCTGGTGATTCCACTATCATCAAAATGGAACAAACAATTATGGATAGTATTTAGGGGGTACCAGACTATAGCGCTTATAGAAAGGGAGTAACATAAAGGGGAGCACAGTTTTAAGGTGTAACACAAATGTACTGATTTACAGCAGGGTATAAAAAAAAAACTTTTTTGTGGCTCACCTTTTTGTCTTTTAGTCTGAGAAGTCTGTGTAGTGTCTTTGCTTCTCCTCTGTAGAGTATGGTAGTATTTAGAAATCAAAGATGATTGGTTTCTGCGTGGTGCCAGTTGAGTTTTTTTTTTTTCAAGAAATTAAATCTCCTTGTTAGAAAGGGGGTGAGTAACAGGCTTCCCCTCTCAGGGGTGTGGTAGATGCCTTTTAATGAAATAAAGAAATGAAGCAGATGCCAGTGATTAGTGCAATTAAATCTCCTTTATTTTAGCACAAAACCAAACCGGTGTTTGTACTGGTGAATGAAATTTGGGGTATTTAACTTCCCAAACAGGCTGTGATGATTGTCGCCTTGTTTATGCACAAACAGTGCAGAGGATTCCTTGAAGATCTTTGTCTCCAGACAGTGTAAAAATTAAGGTTTATGCAAGATTTTGGGGTATTTTCCTTCCCAAACAGGCTGTGATGGTTGTTGTCCTGAACTTGCATAAACAGTATAGAGGATTCCTTGATGATCCCTGTTGGTTTCTCTTTTTTTGCAAAAAGTAAAAAGTTCCGTTTTTTACTTTGAGGAAAATAATGATTCCTGAAGGTTCCTGTGTGAGTTGTAGAAGAAGTGAGGTGTTTTGTAACCTCCACAGGTCTTTCCTGTCTATGGCCTAGATTTGGAGTTCGGCGGTAGCCGTCAAAACCAGCGTTAGAGGCTCCTAACGCTGGTTTTGGGCGCCCGCTGGTATTTGGAGTCAGTGATTAAAGGGTCTAACGCTCACTTTTCAGCCGCGACTTTTCCATACCGCAGATCCCCCTACGCCATTTGCGTAGCCTATCTTTTCAATGGGATCTTTCTAACGCTGGTATTTAGAGTCGTTTCTGCAGTGAGCGTTAGAGCTCTAACGACAAGATTCCAGCCGCCTGAAAATAGCAGGAGTTAAGAGCTTTCTGGCTAACGCCGGTTTATAAAGCTCTTAACTACTGTACCCTAAAGTACACTAACACCCATAAACTACCTATGTACCCCTAAACCGAGGTCCCCCCACATCGCCGCCACTCGATTAAAATTTTTAACCCCTAATCTGCCGACCGCCACCTACGTTATACTTATGTACCCCTAATCTGCTGCCCCTAACCCCGCCGACCCCTATATTATATTTCTTAACCCCTAACTTGCCCCCCACAACGTCGCCGCAAGCTACTTAAAATAATTAACCCCTAATCTTCCGACCGCAAATCGCCGCCACCTACGTTATCCCTATGTACCCCTAATCTGCTACCCCTAACACCGCCGACCCCTATATTATATTTATTAACCCCTAATCTGCCCCCCTCAACGTCGCCGACACCTGCCTACACTTATTAACTCCTAATCTGCCGAGCGGACCTGAGCGCTACTATAATAAAGTTATTAGCCCCTAATCCGCCTCACTAACCCTATAATAAATAGTATTAACCCCTAATCTGCCCTCCCTAACATCGCCGACACCTACCTTCAATTATTAACCCCTAATCTTCCGATCGGAGCTCACCGCTATTCTAATAAATGTATTAACCCCTAAAGCTAAGTCTAACCCTAACACTAACACCCCCCTAACTTAAATATAATTTACATCTTACGAAATAAATTAACTCTTATTAAATAAATTAATCCTATTTAAAGCTAAATACTTACCTGTAAAATAAACCCTAATATAGCTACAATATAAATTATAATTATATTATAGCTATTTTAGGATTAATATTTATTTTACAGGCAACTTTGTATTTATTTTAACCAGGTACAATAGCTATTAAATAGTTAAGAACTATTTAATAGTTACCTAGTTAAAATAATTACAAATTTACCTGTAAAATAAATCCTAACCTAAGATATAATTAAACCTAACACTACCCTATCAATAAAATAATTAAATAAACTACCTACAATTACCTACAATTAACCTAACACTACACTATCAATAAATTAATTAAACACAATTGCTACAAATAAATACAATTAAATAAACTATCTAAAGTACAAACAATAAAAAAGAACTAAGTTACAGAAAATAAAAAAATATTTACAAACATAAGAAAAATATTACAACAATTTTAAACTAATTACACCTACTCTAAGCCCCCTAATAAAATAACAAAGCCCCCCAAAATAAAAAATTCCCTACCCTATTCTAAATTAAAAAAGTTACAAGCTCTTTTACCTTACCAGCCCTGAACAGGGCCCTTTGCGGGGCATGCCCCAAGAAGTTCAGCTCTTTTGCCTGTAAAAAAAAACATACAATACCCCCCCCCCCCAACATTACAACCCACCACCCACATACCCCTAATCTAACCCAAACCCCCCTTAAATAAACCTAACACTAAGCCCCTGAAGATCTTCCTACCTTGTCTTCACCATCCAGGTATCACCGATCCGTCCTGGCTCCAAGATCTTCATCCAACCCAAGGGGGGGTTGGCGATCCATAATCCGGTGCTGAAGAGGTCCAGAAGAGGCTCCAAAGTCTTCCTCCTATCCGGCAAGAAGAGGACATCCGGACCGGCAAACATCTTCTCCAAGCGGCATCTTCGATCTTCTTCCATCCGGTGCGGAGCGGGTCCATCTTGAAGCAGGCGACGCGGATCCATCCTCTTCTTCCGATGTCTCCCGACTAATGACGGTTCCTTTAAGGGACGTCATCCAAGATGGCGTCCCTCGAATTCCGATTGGCTGATAGGATTCTATCATCCAATCGGAATTAAGGTAGGAATTTTCTGATTGGCTGATGGAATCAGCCAATCAGAATCTAGTTCAATCCGATTGGCCGATCCAATCAGCCAATCAGATTGAGCTCGCATTCTATTGGCTGATCGGAACAGCCAATAGAATGCGAGCTCAATCTGATTGGCTGATTGGATCAGCCAATCGGATTGAACTAGATTCTGATTGGCTGATTCCATCAGCCAATCAGAAAATTCCTACCTTAATTCCGATTGGATGATAGAATCCTATCAGCCAATCGGAATTCGAGGGACGCCATCTTGGATGACGTCCCTTAAAGGAACCGTCATTAGTTGGGAGACATCGGAAGAAGAGGATGGATCCGCGTCGCCTGCTTCAAGATGGACCCGCTCCGCACCGGATGGAAGAAGATCGAAGATGCCGCTTGGAGAAGATGTTTGCCGGTCCGGATGTCCTCTTCTTGCCGGATAGGAGGAAGACTTTGGAGCCTCTTCTGGACCTCTTCAGCACCGGATTATGGATCGCCAACCCCCCCTTGGGTTGGATGAAGATCTTGGAGCCAGGACGGATCGGTGATACCTGGATGGTGAAGACAAGGTAGGAAGATCTTCAGGGGCTTAGTGTTAGGTTTATTTAAGGGGGGTTTGGGTTAGATTAGGGGTATGTGGGTGGTGGGTTGTAATGTTGGGGGGGGGGTATTGTATGTTTTTTTTTACAGGCAAAAGAGCTGAACTTCTTGGGGCATGCCCCGCAAAGGGCCCTGTTCAGGGCTGGTAAGGTAAAAGAGCTTGTAACTTTTTTAATTTAGAATAGGGTAGGGAATTTTTTATTTTGGGGGGCTTTGTTATTTTATTAGGGGGCTTAGAGTAGGTGTAATTAGTTTAAAATTGTTGTAATATTTTTCTTATGTTTGTAAATATTTTTTTATTTTCTGTAACTTAGTTCTTTTTTATTTTTTGTACTTTAGATAGTTTATTTAATTGTATTTATTTGTAGCAATTGTGTTTAATTAATTTATTGATAGTGTAGTGTTAGGTTAATTGTAGGTAATTGTAGGTAGTTTATTTAATTATTTTATTGATAGGGTAGTGTTAGGTTTAATTATATCTTAGATTAGGATTTATTTTACAGGTAAATTTCTTATTATTTTAACTAGGTAACTATTAAATAGTTCTTAACTATTTAATAGCTATTGTACCTGGTTAAAATAATTACAAAGTTGCCTGTAAAATAAATATTAATCCTAAAATAGCTATAATATAATTATAATTTATATTGTAGCTATATTAGGGTTTATTTTACAGGTAAGTATTTAGCTTTAAATAGGAATAAGTTATTTAATAAGAGTTAATTTATTTCGTTAGATAAATATTATATTTAACTTAGGGGGGTGTTAGTGTTAGGGTTAGACTTAGCTTTAGGGGTTAATACATTTATTAGAATAGCGGTGAGCTCCGGTCGTCAGATTAGGGGTTAATAATTGAAGGTAGGTGTCGGCGATGTTAGGGAGGGCAGATTAGGGGTTAATACTATTTATGATAGGGTTCGTGAGGCGGATTAGGGGTTAATAACTTTATTATAGTAGCGCTCAGGTCCGCTCGGCAGATTAGGGGTTAATAAGTGTAGGTAGGTGTCGGCGACGTTGTGGGGGGCAGGTTAGGGGTTAATAAATATAATATAGGGGTCTGCGGTGTTAGGGGCAGCAGATTAGGGGTACATAGGGATAACGTTGGTTGCGGCGGTGTACGGAGCGGCAGATTAGGGGTTAATAATAATATGCAGGGGTCAGCGATAGCGGGGGCGGCAGATTAGTGGTTAATAAGTGTAAGGTTAGGGGTGTTTAGACTCTGGGTACATGTTAGAGTGTTAGGTGCAGACGTAGGAAGTGTTTCCCCATAGGAAACAATGGGGCTGCGTTAGGAGCTGAACGCTGCTTTTTTGCAGGTGTTAGGTTTTTTTTCAGCTCAAACAGCCCCATTGTTTCCTATGGGAGAATCGTGCACGAGCACGTTTTTGATGCCGGCCGCGTCCGTAAGCAACTCTGGTATCGAGAGTTGCATTTGCGGTAAAAATGCTCTACGCTCCTTTTTTGGAGCCTAACGCAGCATTTGTTTGAACTCTCGATACCAGAGTTAAATTTATGGTGCGGCCAGAAAAAAACCCGCGGAGCGTTAACAGCCCTTTTACCGCCGAACTCCAAATCTAGGCCTTAGGATGGCGTTGGATACACTTGTGCTTCAGAAGTGATCTGTAGAGTTGCGGTCTCTCCGGACCGGAAGTGACATCACAAGTGGGCGTGTCTTTACGCGTTTCGTGAAACTGTCTTCACTTCGTCAGAGGGTATGCCCACAGATGTTAGTGCAGAGTTATTTATAGTCATTTCTATTAAGGAAGTTAATTGCTGCATTGTTATTCATTGTTATTAACTCACTTAAGAATTAATATTGGTAATTTGTTCTACTCATTGGAACAAGAGATATACTTTTCCTTCTTTATTTGGAACAAAGAAACATGAGAAAAAGCTTAGTGCTAAAAACTGCAGGTGCAGCTTTTAACTATGTATTTATTTTGTTATATGATGACAAAGAGGCTTCAAAAATGCTCCAATTGTGAATGTTTGGATTAGTTATGTTTATAAAAAGCAAGAGATATACTATTCCAACTTTATTTGGAACAAAAACATTAAAAAACTTGATGTTAAAACTGCAAATGCAGCCTTTTACTATGTGTTTATTTTATTATTTGATGACAAAGAGGCCTCAATAGCGCTCCATTTTTGAGTGTTTGGGATAAATATGATTATAGAAAGGTGGGTTCTGTCTATTTTCACTAGAGATCCCAACTTGTTTGGAACGCTGCTTCATAAATCGACCCCTATAGGAAAAAAGGATCTCTCAAAATTAATAAGAATCATACGGCTAGATTTAGAGTTTAGTCAGTAACGACCCGCGTATCTAACGCTGGCTTTTTTCTGGCCGCACCTTTAAAATAACTCTGGTATTGAGAGTCCACAGAATGGCTGCGTTAGGCTCCAAAAAAGGAGCGTATAGCATATTTAACGCAACTTTAACTCTCGATACCAGAGTTGCTTACGGACACGGCCAGCCTCAAAAACGTGCTCGTGCACGATTCCCCCATAGGAAACAATGGGGCTGTTTGAGATGAAAAAAAACCTAACACCTGCAAAAAAGCCGCGTTCAGCTCCTAACGCAGCCCCATTGTTTCCTATGGGGAAACACTTCCTACGTCTGCACCTAACACTCTAACATGTACCCCGAGTCTAAACACCCCTAACCTTACACTTATTAACCCCTATTCTGCCGCCCCCGCTATCGCTGACCCCTGTATATTATTTTTAACCCCTAATCTGCCGCTCCGTAAACCGCCGCTACTTACATTATCCCTTTGTACCCCTAATCTGCTGCCCCTAACACCGCCGACCCCTATATTATATTTATTAACCCCTAATCTGCCCCCCACAACGTCGCCTACACTTATTAACCCCTAATCTGCCGAGCGGACCGCACCGCTATTATTATAAAGTTATTAACCCCTAATCCGCCTCACTAACCCTATAATAAATAGTATTAACCCCTAATCTGCCCTCCCTAACATCGCCGACACCTAACTTCAATTATTAACCCCTAATCTGCCGACTGGAGCTCACCGCTATTTTAATAAATGTATTAACCCCTAAAGCTAAGTCTAACCCTAACACTAACACCCCCCTAAAATAAATAAAATTTTAATCTAACGAAATTAATTAACTCTTATTAAATAAATTATTCCTATTTAAAGCTAAATACTTACCTGTAAAATAAATCCTAATATAGCTACAATATAAATTATATTTATATTATAGCTATTTTAGGATTAATATTTATTTTACAGGTAACTTTGTATTTATTTTAACCAGGTACAATAGCTATTAAATAGTTAACAACTATTTAATAGCTAAAATAGTTAAAATAATTACAAATTTACCTGTAAAATAAATCCTAACCTAAGTTACAATTAAGCCTAACACTACACTATCAATAAATAAATTAAATAAAATACCTATAATTATCTACAATTAAACCTAACACTACACTATCAATAAATAAATTAAATACAATTCCTACAAATAAATACAATGAAATAAACTAACTAAAGTACAAAAAATAAAAAAGAACTAAGTTACAAAAAATAAAAATATATTTACAAACATTAGAAATATATTACAACAATTTTAAACTAATTACACCTACTCTAAGCCCCCTAATAAAATAACAAGGCCCCCCAAAATAAAAAAATGCCCTACCCTATTCTAAATTACAAAAGTTCAAAGCTCTTTTACCTTACCAGCCCTGAACAGGGCCCTTTGCGGGGCATGCCCCAAGAAGTTCAGCTCTTTTGCCTGTAAAAAAAAACATACAATACCCCCCCCCCAACATTACAACTCACCACCCACATACCCCTAATCTAACCCAAACCCCCTTAAATAAACCTAACACTAAGCCCCTGAAGATCTCCCTACCTTGAGTCGTGTTCACCCAGCCGAGCCAAATTCTTCATCCAAGCGGAGCAAGAAGAGGTCCTCCATCCGGTAGAAGTCTTCATCCAAGCGGGGCAGAAGAGGTCTTCCATCCGATTGAAGTCTTCATCCAAGCGGCATCTTCTATCGTCATCCATCCGGAGCGGAGCGGCAGCATCCTGAAGACCTCCGACACGGAACATCCATCCTGGCCGACGACTGAACGACGAATGACGGTTCCTTTAAATGACGTCATCCAAGATGGCGTCCCTCGAATTTCCGATTGGCTGATAGGATTCTATCAGCCAATCGGAATTAAGGTAGGAATATTCTGATTGGCTGATGGAATCAGCCAATCAGAATCAAGTTCAATCCGATTGGCTGATCCAATATCAGAATATTCCTACCTTAATTCCGATTGGCTGATAGAATCCTATCAGCCAATCGGAATTCAAGGGACGCCATCTTAAATGACGTCATTTAAAGAAACCGTCATTCGTCGTTCAGTCGTCGGCCAGGATGGATGTTCCGCGTCGGAGGTCTTCCGGATGCTGCCGCTCCGCTCCGGATGGATGACGATAGAAGATGCCGCTTGGATGAAGACTTCAATCGGATGGAAGACCTCTTCTGCCCCGCTTGGATGAAGACTTCTACCGGATGGAGGACCTCTTCTTGCTCCGCTTGGATGAAGAATTTGACTCGGCTGGGTGAAGACGACTCAAGGTAGGGAGATCTTCAGGGGCTTAGTGTTAGGTTTATTTAAGGGGGGTTTGGGTTAGATTAGGGGTATGTGGGTTGTAATGTTGGGGGGGTATTGTATGTTTTTTTTTACAGGCAAAAGAGCTGAACTTCTTGGGGCATGCCCCGCAAAGGGCCCTGTTCAGGGCTGGTAAGGTAAAAGAGCTTTGAACTTTAGTAATTTAGAATAGGGTAGGGCATTTTTTTATTTTGGGGGGCTTTGTTATTTTATTAGGGGGCTTAGAGTAGGTGTAATTAGTTTAAAATTGTTGTAATATATTTCTAATGTTTGTAAATATTTTTTTATTTTTTGTAACTTAGTTCTTTTTTATTTTTTGTACTTTAGTTAGTTTATTTCATTGTATTTATTTGTAGGAATTGTATTTAATTTATTTATTGATAGTGTAGTGTTAGGTTTAATTGTAGATAATTATAGGTATATTATTTAATTAATTTATTGATAGTGTAGTGTTAGGTTTAATTGTAACTTAGGTTAGGATTTATTTTACAGGTAAATTTGAAATTATTTTAACTATTTTAGCTATTAAATAGTTCTTAACTATTTAATAGCTATTGTACCTGGTTAAAATAAATACAAAGTTACCTGTAAAATAAATATTAATCCTAAAATAGCTATAATATAAATATAATTTATATTGTAGCTATATTAGGATTTATTTTACAGGTAAGTATTTAGCTTTAAATAGGAATAATTTATTTAATAAGAGTTAATTAATTTCGTTAGATTAAAATTATATTTAACTTAGGGGTGTGTTAGAGTTAGGGTTAGACTTAGCTTTAGGGGTTAATACATTTATTAGAATAGCGGTGAGCTCCAGTCGGCAGATTAGGGGTTAATAATTGAAGTTAGGTGTCGGCGATGTTAGGGAGGGCAGATTAAGGGTTAATACTATTTATTATAGGGTTAGTGAGGCGGATTAGGGGTTAATAACTTTATTATAGTAGCGGTGCGGTCCGCTCGGCAGATTAGGGGTTAATAAGTGTAGGCAGGTGGAGGCGACGTTGAGGGGGCAGATTAGGGGTTAATAAATATAATATAGGGGTCGGCGGTGTTAGGGGCAGCAGATTAGGGGTACATAGGTATAATGTAGGTGGCGGCTCTTTGCGGTCGGCAGATTAGGGGTTAATTATTGTAGGTAGCTGGCTGCGACGTTGTGGGGGGCAGGTTAGGGGTTAATAAATATAATATAGGGGTCAGCGGTGTTAGGGGCAGCAGATTAGGGGTACATAAGTATAACGTAGGTGGCGGTCGGCAGATTAGGGGTTAAAAAAATTTAATCAATCGTGTCGGCGATGTGGGGGGGCCTTGGTTTAGGAGTACATAGGTAGTTTATGGGTGTTAGTGTACTTTAGAGCACAGTAGTTAAGAGCTTTATAAACCGGCGTTAGCCCAGAAAGCTCTTAACTACTGACTTTTTTCTGCGGCTGGAGTTTTGTCGTTAGATTTCTAACGCTCACTTCAGCCACGACTCTAAATACCGGATTTAGAAAGATCCCATTCAAAAGATAGGATACGCAATTGACGTAAGGGGATCTGCGGTATGGAAAAGTCGCGGCTGAAAAGTGAGCGTTAGACCCTTTTTTGAATGACTCCAAATATCGGCAGTAGCCTAAAACCAGCGTTAGGAGCCTCTAACGCTGGTTTTCACGGCTACCGCCAAACTCCAAATCTAGGCCAAATTCTTTTGTTTCAGGATTACTCTGCAGAAACCTTAAACAAAAGGTTTCTGCAGAGTATACCTGGTATACCCAGGTGATCAATGCAGGCTTTCAAGCTACTATGATATATCCTGCAAAAATCAAAATCTATCATGATTCTAAAACACTACTTTTTCTTATAAAATAGAGTAAGTTAAGTAGTTCTTGGGGAAAAAAAATGAAGCTACGGCAGAATCATGTATAGGATCAAGTTTATGTCTTATAGAAATAGGCTTCTCTCCTTTTTATTTTTTTTTTCTTTCACTTCCCTTCCCCCCCTCCCATCCTGTCCTAGCCCCCCCCCCCTTCCTTTTTTCCTTATTTTCCCTATGTATTCAAGATGTTGTGTTCAGGCTATGGGAGATCATCAATAAATGAAAAACACAATTGATTTTCTCTCTTGGAATGTGGAGGGAGTCTCCTCACCGGCCAAGAGGAAAAAAATAATCTATCATATCAAAAAAGCTAAACCAGATATTGTCTTCTTACAAGAGACACATTTGAGCTGTCAGGAGGCTGAGAAACTCAGGATATTGTGGCAACAATAAAGCAAGAGAGAGGGGTGGCATGTATTTTTAATAAAAATTTAGACTATCGAATTATATGACAAGTTAAAGATCCAGAGGGGAGATTTTTGATTTTAGAAATAGAGACCAATGGTTCTCTTTTACGCTATGTAATTTATATGAGCCGGATTTTTGGGATACAGTATTTTCCAAACTAATTAACCTGGTTAATACTCAAATGATAATTGGGGGAGATTTTAACAGTGTTTTTGTCCCATATCCGGACACATTAAAAATGAAGAGATCCTACAGATCTAAAAAAAAGGCAGAGATTTTAGTTAATTTTTCTAAAAACCTAAAATTAAAAGATATTTGGAGTATTCAACATCCTGATGAAAGATATTTTAAATGTGAGTCTAAGCTCACCAAACTTTCTCAAGAATTGATATGTTCTTAGTCAGTGAAGCCTTGTTATCCACAGTAATATCTACGGATATTTAAAATATAATTATATCGGACCATGCAATTATTTCATTGTCTGTTCAGATGGGGAACAGGTGGAAAAACCAAAGGGGAAAGTTTGACTTCCCCTTCTTTTCTCTCCTCTAATGTTCATTTTAGAAACTGGCTTATACAAAAGTGGAGGGATTATTTTTCTTTTAATAAGGAATACCTATTGAAGACTGAAATATTTTGGGAGGGAGCAAAAGCGTAACTTAGAATAACTATCAAAATTCCAAAACAGAGAGAGAGAGATCTTCCTAGACCAGCAACGAACTCAAGCAGAGATAAAAAATAAAGCAACATTTGGTAGTCTACTAAAATGCTAGCTAACCTCTCCAGAGCTAAGAAAAACAACATTTGCAGCAGAGGGAAATAAATAGAACTCTCCCAAGGATATTATAGATCAGTTCCATAAATTCTTTCAAAAATTATATTCACCTGCAGATATTAATAAAGATGCTAAAGAATGTTTCTAGGGCAGTATAGATCTTCCAAAAAATTTACTCGATCAAGCTTTATTATTAAACAAAGAAATTACATTAGATGAAACAAGGAAAGCAATTAATGAGTCAGCATCAGGCAAAGCACCCGGCCCCGACCAATTACCATCAGACTTCTACAAAATTCTTATAGAATCAATTACCCCCACGCTTATGAACATGTTTAATGCATACTTTATACACCACATAAAACCATATAAAGTCTTTACCGCTTCCAACATTATATTAATACTAAAGAAGGACAAGGATCCAAGTTCAAGGGACTCTTATAGACCCATCTCCTTATTGAACAATGACTACAAGATCCTTGCTAGTATAATGGCTAACCAATTGAAAACCGTAATAGGTAAGATAATACATCCAGACCAAACTGGCTTTATTATAAATACAAGGAAACAGAAGCACCATATAAAGCACTCACTTCAGAAAGGTATGTGGGTAGTGAAAGTCACAACTAAGATTTAAAAATTTACTTTTATTTAGATATCTTATAAAATAGTCCATAATACCCGGACTTAATATATACAAAACAAACATATAGTGTTAAAAGAAACAGAGGTAGGAAACCTGTGTGTAGTGAATTTAAGATATACCTTAGATATAATAGCAAATATATGGTACAAATATAGGGGGATCTAAATACGTTATAAGGAGTTGTGTCTTGAAACCATATAATTAGAGAAACCTCTCCCACTCCGCTTCAATATTAATATCCCCAAAATTGTATTAACATCAAATAAATAAACGTATGTGGAACTTTTTCAATACATACTAAATATATTAATTGGTATATAACAAATAAATGTAAGTGGAACAATTTTTAACACATACTGCACACAGCACACACCAGGTTACATTCGCCTGATGCGCATTTCGCCTCAGCTTTGTCAAAGGCGAACCTGAGTGTGATCTTTCATACCCTTATAAAGACTATGTGGACCAATCATAAGGACGTATACCATATACGCCCAAAAGTAAAGCCTATCTGATCTCTTTCCTTACTCAATGGACGTGCTAGTCATATGACCCTATCCCTTGACACAACATTTCGTTCATGCGTTTAGTAAGATACAGTCAGGAATATGTAGTTTCATCTTCATGATACCCCGCAGTCGTTATGTGCCATACCAAAAAAACTACACATGCGTCAGAATGAAACCCATTATATGTAATTTCATCTTTCCACAATCATTACATTTTAAATTGCGATATCACATAATAAAGTAGATACCCAATTTCAATCGTAATGCGCCATACCAGAGATTGTTTGTGCATCGCAATTATTCGGAATAAAGATTCCGGTATCGCATAACATAAGTTTAGAATTTAATTGCATGCGTATATTTGTACTCGCATGAGAATTAATATTGAAATTAATTCAGAAATGTCTTTTCTATAGGGATGATAAATACAGATATGTAAGGGCAATAGTTACAACTGTATCTTATTGTATGTCTTTCTGTGTTCTCTATAAGAAGGAACTGTATCCAGCATTCTCATTCATTCTATTCGGTGTCATGGAATTAAGCCAAAAGATCAACTTGCTTTCAAATTGTAGCAACAGATGTTCAATGTTGCCACCTCCAATACCAGTCCTTATTACTTGCAAGACTGTCATTTTAACATCTGGTTTTGCTCCATGACATCGTAAAAAAGTCTTGCCACTGAGGTTACATTTTTCCCTTTCTTTGTATCCTCTGGACCATTTTTGATGTTATTTATATGTTCCCAAAGGCCAATAAGTGTTTCCCTGGATGTGATCCCCACGTAGATCTTGGAACAAGAACACTGTAAGCAATACACCACATTTTTCATCTGTTAACTGTTTAGTGCCCTTTGGAAATATGTTAATCTGTTTGATATTGTGCATATATTTTCAAAAAGAACATGATCCACAACCATACGTTCCTGATACATCTCTGTTTTTGCATACAAAATTACTTCTTACAAGTTTGTTGCTTAATGTTGGAGATTTTCTCCAACTTACAGGTACTTGTTCACCGATTATCTCATTCAGATCACTATCAGTTCTCAAAATATCACGTTTATTTATGATATCTGTTATGTCTTTGTATCTGTCATTATAGGTAGTGATAAATCTTACTCCCTTGCCCATAATGCCAGTTTTCTTTTCTTAGGAATCAGTAGTGTCTGTCCATCGGTGTGGAGAGCTCTATGGAGGGCTCTCTTAATAACTTTAAAATTATATCCTCGAGATTTTAATCTTTGTCTTAATTCCTTAGATCTTATATAGAATGTTTGTAAGTCAGAACAGTTTCTTCTGAGCCATTAGAACTCACCTACAGGTATGCCTCTATTAGTTAGCCAAGAGTGGCAGCTGTTGAATTCTAAAATTGAGTTTGTGGCTGTGGGTTTTCTAAAGAGATCTGTGCTTATATGTCCTGAGTTCTCTTTCTTAATCTGAATATCAAGGAACTCCACTGTATCTGGACTTATTTCATAAGTTAGTTTTAGATTGAGATCATTATCATTCAGTTTGCTAATGAAATTCCTAAAAAAGCTGCTTGCCAACCTTCCATAAGATCAACAAATCGTCAATGTATCTGACCCATAGTATAATGTTTTCAGTATATTCAGTATTGTTCTTGCTAAAGATTACCTCCCTTTCCCACCAACCTAGGTAAATGTTAGCATAGGTTGGTGCACAGGAGGACCCCATGGTGGTACCTTGGGTTTGAAGGAAAAAACGGTCATTGAATACAAAAAAAATGTGTTTTAAGACAAATCTGAGTAATTTTATTATGAATTTGTTTCTTTCCTGTTTATCATTTTCTTCCATGTTCAAAAAGTATTCGATAGCATTACACCCCTTGTCATGTTTTATCGATGTATAGAGAGACTCTGTGTCACAAGTAATCAGCAGTGTATTTTCCTCAATTATTACACCATCCAATTTACTTAAAACATCCATGACATATGATGGTAATGTTGTGACAATCTTTCTCAAACTTAGATCTAGGAATTGGCTCACTGGTTCACATAAGCTGCCTATACTAGACACTATTGGTCATCCCAGTGGTTTGGCTTTATTTTTGTCTACCTTTAGGAGTAGATAGAACGTAGGCGTTTGGGTGAAATAACGTTAAGAAAATTCCAATCTTTTTCAGTGATAATACCTTGTAATTTAGCACTTCCTATGACATGGTATTTGATGAAGAAATCATCTGTAGAGTTACAGAACAGTATGTTATAGCATTCTTTATTGTTAAGTTGTCTCACTGCTTCTTTAACATAAAGTTCCTTATCCCATATTACAATGTTACCACCTTTATCCGATGGCTTGAAAAGTACATCATCACATTCTTGTAATTCTGATAAAGCTGTTTTCTCGCTTATAGTTAGATTACTCACAGATTTACTTTCTATGGTTAACAACTCTTTGGTAGTTACTTTTAAAAATGCATCAATCATAGGATACTTATTGAGTTGTGGCATGAACTGGGATTTCTTTTTCAATACTTTATCCATATTATCTTGACATAGTACAGTCAGGTCAATTTCAATTTCCTCCAAAAGGTCAGTCAGTGTGTCTAACATCTGTAAGTCTATACAGTCACTGTCTTCATGTTGATAATACATTTTTTTGAGTGCCAACTTACGACAAAATAAATTGAGATCTTTAATTAGTTCAAACTGGTTAAGAGTAGGAGAAAAGGATAAACCTCTTGAGAGAACCTGTATGTGTAACTCAGTTAAAGTTATCTTTGATAGGTTAATTATCTTTACATTATTGTCATTAATCTCATTGTTTACCATCATTGTCTCCTGGCAGGGCCGCCATCAGGGGGTGAGAGGGGTGACTGCTGTCAGGGGCCCAATGGAGCAGGGGGGCCCCATGAGGCAAGAACTAAAAAAAAAAAAAATATTTATTTTTTTAATTTTGGCAGCCACCAGTTGGAACTACAGCAGAGTGCTAATTGAGCATGGGAAATGTTATTACAAGGAGTAAAGTATTAGCATTTTAGAGGATTTCTGAGTGTGCACTAAATCACTATGCACAGTGTGGTAGGTGCCCTTTTGGCAGATATGTGTGTATGTATGTGTATATATATATATATATATATATATATATGTGTGTGTTAAGAGCCCGTGATAAGGGATGTAGTAGCACTGGTTGTGAAGAGACAATGGTACACACAATAATTATGTGTGATTGGATGACAAATGTAATACAGGATGCACAGCAAATCAAACACAATATGAAAAAAACACTTTAATATTGAGTAGAAAGCTGAATTCTAAAAGTCCCAGATGCTAGACCACTAATATGTTGTATATACACAATAGTAGAATTCGAGACTTGGGATATGGGTGGAATGCAAACTTACAAAAAAGAACCTAAATCGTATGAGGTAAGGAAACCCTCTCAGTATGCTTGGCCCCTTAGGGTATAGGGGAAACTTCCAACGGTAAGCTTGTCTTTTTCCTTGCTGCTTTCCCGGGTATAGGTGAAATTTCAGGGGGTTGAAGCCCTTTTTCCTCGGCCTCTTTCAGTGTGGATCCTCTCAGGATAGTATGGTAGTGTAAACGATATATATAAAAGAAAGAAATGCCAAAATAGTGTGATATCGTTTAAAAATCAAACATTTTATTCACATACATTCACTCCTAAAAATGCCTGCTTACATCAAAAATCCTCACAAGTATGAGGTATTTATACAGTGGTACACAGCAAGTGCAATCCAATATATGCCCTGTATGGTATTTAGTGTAGTTGGATAGCCACAGGTAGTAGAATGGCCACAGGTAGCCAAAACACATGTGCGGCAGCAAATATCCACAAACCACTGTGGCTAGTGGATGGATTAAAAGAGATATAATCTTTAAAATATACTGCACCAGAGATTCTGGTTCGTAAGATCAGTCCGTTCCTGTAAGGTGAAGTCTAACGCGTTTCAAAGGTTATGATAATAACTCCTTCTTCTTCAGAGACTGTTTTGTGTTTGGACGGCTGATCCTTTTATTCCCGTTTAGTCTCGCGGGATTTTTTAGAGAAAAAGTTCTTAGAATACTTCTAATTGGGCTAAAAGCTCACACCTCCGATGACGGGTGTAAAGTCCATCCTGATTCGTCTAAACAGGAGGAGTGTGTTTCTGCAAAGCGGCGTGAGCTGAGGGCAAACGTCCGCTAAGATAGGCAGTATTTCAATGCACAAAAATAATATATCTATTCGGGTGATATAGAGGAATATGCCTATAATGTTTAACAGGTGCGTCTAAATCGCAACCTATTTGTAATATGAAGAACGGAAAAAAAAAAAACATTTTAGCCATACGTTACAAAATTAAAAAAACAGAAAAGCAAACAAATGTTTTGCAAATATCCCACATCTTCTCCCAGATGCTGCGCTCCTATTCAGGATCAAATTTAAACAGTACTATATCACAATTGTATATTTAGTATAACATAAACCCATTGGAAAACAAAGAACAGACATCGTACTAGATGAATAATAATAATAGAAGATAAAAATTACTAGAGCAGATTCGAACTCACGACCCATGTGTTCAGGGGCAGTGAACTAAACCACTGGGCTACACCTGCCCAATGTGTATACACACATACTATAGCTTATATGGATCCCCTGTAATTTGTTTATACAAATTGTTCATTCTTTATATGCCAATGGCATGCTTAATCTGGCCCCCTTAATTTTTTATCTTAAGGGAGGTTTGGCCCAATATATGATAAATGGGGCATGTAAATTTTGGTTATCTATTGGGGGAGGGTTAAGGGTTATGTGTTAGAATTAACTATGCTATAAATATTGTACTTACTCCTAAAAGTGATTCTTTTAAAAGGTGATTAAAAAACTAATATATCAAAATGTGTTTAAAAATGTTTTAAAATTGTTTTAAAAATTGGGAAGTTCCTCAAATGTATTTAAAACTGTAAGGATTAAATATAGCTAAGACATATACTCTAATTAAAATTTATCTAAAAATATCCAGCTAAGATGATATTGTAATATAAATAGATGCAGCCCTAGAGTCACTGACCCATATTATGTTTCTAAAAAGGCAGCTAGATCTATATCCTTATTCAGACCATTTGGTATTATTGTGTTCATGGTATGGATCCAAAAAGTTTCTTTCTTACGTAGGGCAATGGTTCTATTACCCCCACATATGTGGGTTTTGACATGTTCAATGATGGTACCTCTCAAACATGACGGGTCTTGGTTATGAACATTTTTGTAATGGAGAGATAGATTATGGGAAGTTTCTCCTATAGTGATATTAGTCAGATGTTCAGATAATCTTTTCTTATATGGTCTGGTCGTTCTACCAATATATTGTAAGTTACAGCTGCATTGTAGCATGTATACAACAAAATCGGTTTTACAATTACATAAGGACTTAATATCAAACTCTTTTCCATTGTTCGTTGATTTAAAAATTTTTGTTGGTTTGTGTCCATTCATATGATGGACACAAGACTCACAGTTTTTTCGGTTACACTTGAAAAAACCCATTGTTTGTTTCCCCAGCCAATTTGAATGGGTCGGTTTGCTATTCTTTAACAGACTTGGTGCCAAAACTGATTTAAATTTTTTATTTTTCTTGTATATTATTTTGGGGTTTTCTTTTGTTATATCTTTTAAGAGAGCATCTTTTTTTAAAATATGCCAGTGTTTGTTTAAAATTTTATTTATTTCCTGGGCTCCCTCGTTTTCTTTTGTTATATCTTTTAAGAGAGCATCTTTTTTTAAAATATGCCAGTGTTTGTTTAAAATTTTATTTATTTCCTGGGCTCCCTCGTTAGCTACATGTGGAGTAGTCACTTTTTTTCTTTTTTTGATCTGACTCCTTCAACAGGTTCTTTCTAGGGATTTTTCTAGTTTTGTTATCTGCATTTTTTAAAGTCTTGTGGTTATAACCCTTTTTTAAGAACTTATTTTTTAGACAGTTTGATTCTTTTTCGTAATCTTCCATTTTGGAGCAGTTACATCTAATCCTCTGGAATTGTCCAAAAGGAATATTCTCGATCCATTTTGGATTATGTCCACTGCTAGCATGTAAGTAAGCATTACTGTCGGTGTCTTTTTTGTATAATCTTGACAGAATTTTACTGTCTTCGTGGTAAAACACTAGATCTAAAAACTCTATTTCATTTTTGTCAATTTTTTTGGTAAAATTTAGATTAAAAGTATTGTCATTTATAAACATAATAAAATCCTCTAAAATTTCATTTGTACCTGACCAAATTAAAATGATGTTGTCTATATATCTGCCCCAATAGACAATAAACGGAAGAAAGGGGTTATTTTCCCATATTTGAATTTCTTCCCATGCCCCCATATATAGGTTCGCAAAACTAGGGGAAAAGCGGGTGCCCATGGCCGTACCACTTATTTGCAAATAAAATTGATTGTTAAACATAAAATAATTTTTTTCTAAAATGAATTTGATTGAATTTGTTAAAAATTTCTGTTTTTCTAAATCGATGTCTGTTACTTTGTTAAACCAAAATTTAATCGCCTCAATACCTTTAAGATGAGGGATGCTTGTATATAAAGCACTTACGTCTAAAGTGGCCCATAGATAATTAGGGTCCCAAATTATTTCTGTTATTTTGTTTATAGTATCTGTTGAGTCTTTCAAATATGACCTGAGATGTGGAACTACTGGTTGTAGAAAAGTATCCACAAACTCCGACAGTTTAGATGTTAAACAATTGATCCCTGATACTATGGGCAGCCCAGGTGGATTTTCCTTATCTTTATGCACTTTGGGTAAGTGATAAAAGATAGCTATAGTTGGATTCTCATTCTTTAAAAACTGAAATTCATTCTCATTTATACAGTTGTTATTTTTGGCCAGACCTATTAATTCTTGATATTCATTCTGGAAGGTTTTTGTCGGGTCCCCCTTAATTCTTGTATAAGTAACATTGTCTTCTAATAGACGTAATGCTTCCTTTATATAGTCTGTTTTTTCCTGTATGACAAGGCCCCCTCCCTTGTCTGCTTCCCTGAAGATGATTGATCCATCTTCTTGTAGATTTTTTAAGATTGATTTTTCTCTTACGTTTAAATTGTCTTTCTTGATTTTATATGTATTACAAAATTTATCCAAGTCCTCTTTGACTAGGTTATAAAATACTGGTATATAGTTCCCTTTTGATTGGACCGGGAAATAAGTAGAGGGAGGTTTAAATGTGGTATGTTTTGCATATGATAATGTTACTTTTTCATTATCATTAATTTCCCCTTTCATATTTAGTTCTTGGAGGATAATTAGGGCTTCTAGATCTGTATCAGACAATAATTGTGTGTTGAGATCATTAATGTTGTTTTGAACATCTTTTTTTTTGTTTTTCAAAGTGACGTTTTAACGTTAGCTTTCTGATGTATTTGTTCAAATCAATGAATAATTCAAAAGGATTTGGTCCTTTGGTGGGGGCAAAGGATAAACCCTTATCTAAAACACTAATTTCTTCACTTGAAAAATTTCTTTTGGAAAGGTTAAAGATTTTTGTATTCAATTCACTATTCTCATTTACAACTTTGTTTAAATATTGCGGTCTAATGATCTGATTCTTTGCCTTCCCTTTTCCCTTTCCTCCTCTACATCCTCTCTGCCTCTTTTTGTTTTTCTGGTTTCTCTCAGGTTCCAATCTGGAAGTGGAGCTACTTGTTGTTTCTGAATGGTGTTGGAGTTCCCTATTTGGGTTTTTCTCTGGGGTGGCACTAGAAAATTTATATTGTTATCCCCAGTATTATAATTATTTCTTATTTGTACTGGGGTCCCACTATTTCTATGCGTCTGAGCTTTCGGGTTATTTCCTATATTGCGGTTCACCCAATGTGGTCTCATTCCATTTTGATTATGGTAAGATTGTGAATTTCTAAAATATTGGGACTGTGTGTTGTTCCCATATCTGTAGTGATGATCATAATTTCTATCTCTTGAGTCTTTATAGTTGTGTCGCCAGCTATTGGAAGGTAAATTCTCTCTTGGTCTGTCTGTTCCTCTCCCATTAAAATTTCTGTATTCATACGTATTCCTATTAAATGACTGGCTATTTGTATAATTGTTTCTATATTCATGTATGTTTCTATTTTCTTGTGGTATTCTAGATGCATTGATGTATTTGGGTTCTTGTTCTCTATGAATTTCATTTTGTAGTGATGTGGGGTGAGAACCAGTATTAGTATGTTCCCCCCTTAGAGATTTGATTCTATTTCTACTTCTGTTTCTTTGTTGGAATTGTCTATATGTTTGATTAGTTGAAAAATCTGGAGAGGTAAAGTTAGACCAATTGCTGCATTGCTCTGCTTGATTATTACCCTCTCCTATCTTATTCCATATTTCTTCTTCATCTCCCTCTATTCTAATTACTCTTTCCATTTCTTTTTTGTCATTGAGATCCCGTAGGAATTTTTTATTTTTCTTACTTTCTACTTCCTTTTCAAATCTCTCTATTTTTCTTTTATTTTCTATATCCAATTCCTTATAGTACATGTCTCCCCTGAACAAATTGAGTCTTGTTCTTATATCTTTGATCTGTTCACTACATTCCTCCACTTTTTTGGTTCTAAATTTAATGAGGATATTCATCAGTTTAACAGATATTTCTTCCATAGTGGAATCCCATTCTGAAAGAAGTTCTATTTCAGAACTATCTATGATGGTTGTCTTTTCGAATTGTAACCCTTTGGGGATTATTTTATATTTTAGATATCTCTCTAAATTGTTGCAATCATGCCAGTGGTTTAGCTGTTTTTTATATAATTTCTCTAGTTTTTCAAATAGTACTTTTGGATCTGTTAATTTATAATTGTCTAATGATTCAGTAAGGTCATCATTGATTGAAAGATGTTTTTGTTTTTTAGTGATATCAAAATAATCCCAATATTCAAATTCTGACATGTTAAATATAAGAATGAGAAGAGGTATAAATGGAAAAAATATTAATATATATCTGTATGTATACAATATATATAAAGTATATAAAGGGTATGAATTAACAGAGAAAAAAAGAATAGTTTGCTCCGCAAGGGGAAAACAACCTGTCTGATCCCAGTTCAGAAAGCAGCCTTCAAATATGCAATCAATATGGGACAGGAAGCGAAAAAGGTGGAAGGCGCTAAACTGAGGGGGTGGAAAAGAGATATGGGAGCACAATAGAGTGAACCTGTATCAATCTAGAAGGTAGTAATCCCCTGGGAGCAAAAACCCAACCCTATAGCAGCTATCCCTTAGAGAGGAGAGAGGCAACCGTGCTGGCCGAGAAAAAGGGGGTCCCCGGCTGGCACAGTGCCTCCCCCCCTATAAAAATGTGTGTGTTAAGAGCCTGTGATAAGGGATGTAGTAGCGCTGGTTGTGAAGAGACAATGGTACACACAATAATTATGTGTGATTGGATGACAAATGTAATACAGAATGCACAGCAAATCAAACACAATATGAAAAAAACACTGTAATATTGAGTAGAAAGCTGAATTCTAAAAGTCCCAGATGCTAGACCACTAATATGTTGTATATACACAATAGTAGAATTTGAGACTTGGGATATGGGTGGAATGCAAACTTACAAAAAAGAACCTCAATCGTATGAGGTAAGGAAACAGCACATCAGGAAAAACCCTCTCGGTATGCTTGGCCCCTTAGGGTATAGGGGAAACTTCCAACGGTAAGCTTGTCTTTTTCCTTGCTGCTTTCCCGGGTATAGGTGAAACTTCAGGGGGTTGAAGCCCTTTTTCCTCGGCCTCTTTCAGTGTGGATCCTCTCAGGATAGTATGGTAGTGTAAACGATATATATAAAAGAAAGAAATGCCAAAATAGTGTGATATCGTTTAAAAATCAAACATTTTATTCACATACATTCACTCCTAAAAATGCCTGCTTACATCAAAAATCCTCACAAGTATGAGGTATTTATACAGCGGTACACAGCAAGTGCAATCCAATATATGCCCTGTATGGTATTTAGTGTAGTTGGATAGCCACAGGTAGTAGAATGGCCACAGGTAGCCAAAACACATGCGCGGCAGCAAATATCCACAAACCACTGTGGCTAGTGGATGGATTAAAAGAGATATAATCTTTAAAATATACTGCACCAGAGATTCTGGTTCGTAAGATCAGTCCGTTCCTGTAAGGTGAAGTCTAACGCGTTTCAAAGGTTATGATAATAACTCCTTCTTCTTCAGAGACTGTTTTGTGTTTGGACGGCTGATCCTTTTATTCCCGTTTAGTCTCGCGGGATTTTTTAGATAAAAAGTTCTTAGAATACTTCTAATTGGGCTAAAAGCTCACACCTCCGATGACGGGTGTAAAGTCCATCCTGATTCGTCTAAACAGGAGGAGTGTGTTTCTGCAAAGCGGCGTGAGCTGAGGGCACACGTCCGCTAAGATAGGCAGTATTTCAATGCACAAAAATAATATATCTATATGATATAGAGGAATATGCCTATAATGTTTAACAGGTGCGTCTAAATCGCAACCTATTTGTAATATGAAGAACGGAAAAAAAAAAAAAACATTTTAGCCATACGTTACAAACTGAAAAAAACAGAAAAGCAAACAAATGTTTTGCAAATATCCCACATCTTCTCCCAGATGCTGCGCTCCTATTCAGGTCAATTGTATATTTAGTATAACATAAACCCATTGGAAAACAAAGAACAGACATCGTACTAGATGAATAATAATAATAGAAGATAAAAATTACTAGAGCAGATTCGAACTCACGACCCATGTGTTCAGGGGCAGTGAACTAAACCACTGGGCTACACCTGCCCAATGTGTATACACACATACTATAGCTTATATGGATCCCCTGTAATTTGTTAATACAAATTGTTCATTCTTTATATGCCAATGGCATGCTTAATCTGGCCCCCTTAATTTTTTATCTTAAGGGAGGTTTGGCCCAATATATGATAAATGGGGCATGTAAATTTTGGTTATCTATTGGGGGAGGGTTAAGGGTTATGTGTTAGAATTAACTATGCTATAAATATTGTACTTACTCCTAAAAGTGATTCTTTTAAAAGGTGATTAAAAATCTAATATATCAAAATGTGTTTAAAAATGTTTTAAAAATGTTTTAAAAATTGGGAAGTTCCTCAAATGTATTTAAAACTGTAAGGATTAAATATAGCTAAGACATATACTCTAATTAAAATGTATCTAAAAATATCCAGCTAAGATGATATTGTAATATAAATAGATGCAGCCCTAGAGTCACTGACCCATATTATGTTTCTAAAAAGGCAGCTAGATCTATATCCTTATTCAGACCATTTGGTATTATTGTGTTCATGGTATGGATCCAAAAAGTTTCTTTCTTACGTAGGGCAATGGTTCTATTACCCCCACGTATGTGGGTTTTGACATGTTCAATGATGGTACCTCTCAAACATGACGGGTCTTGGTTATGAACATTTTTGTAATGGAGAGATAGATTATGGGAAGTTTCTCCTATAGTGATATTAGTCAGATGTTCAGATAATCTTTTCTTATATGGTCTGGTCGTTCTACCAATATATTGTAAGTTACAGCTGCATTGTAGCATGTATACAACAAAATCGGTTTTACAATTACATAAGGACTTAATATCAAACTCTTTTCCATTGTTCGTTGATTTAAATTTTTTTGTTGGTTTGTGTCCATTCATATGATGGACACAAGACTCACAGTTTTTTCGGTTACACTTGAAAAAACCCATTGTTTGTTTCCCCAGCCAATTTGAATGGGTCGGTTTGCTATTCTTTAACAGACTTGGTGCCAAAACTGATTTAAAATTTTTATTTTTCTTGTATATTATTTTGGGGTTTTCTTTTGTTATATCTTTTAAGAGAGCATCTTTTTTTAAAATATGCCAGTGTTTGTTTAAAATTTTATTTATTTCCTGGGCTCCCTCGTTATAGGTTGTGACTAAGCTACATGTGGAGTAGTCACTTTTTTTCTTTTTTTTGATCTGACTCCTTCAACAGGTTCTTTCTAGGGATTTTTCTAGTTTTGTTATCTGCATTTTTTAAAGTCTTGTGGTGATAACCCTTTTTTAAGAACTTATTTTTTAGACAGTTTGATTCTTTTTCGTAATCTTCCATTTTGGAGCAGTTACGTCTAATCCTCTGGAATTGTCCAAAAGGAATATTCTCGATCCATTTTGGATTATGTCCAGTGCTAGCATGTAAGTAAGCATTACTGTCGGTGTCTTTTTTGTATAATCTTGACAGAATTTTACTGTCTTCGTGGTAAAACACTAGATCTAAAAACTCTATTTCATTTTTGTCAATTTTTTTGGTAAAATTTAGATTAAAAGTATTGTCATTTATAAACATAATAAAATCCTCTAAAATTTCATTTGTACCTGACCAAATTAAAATGATGTCGTCTATATATCTGCCCCAATAGACAATAAACGGAAGAAAGGGGTTATTTTCCCATATTTGAATTTCTTCCCATGCCCCCATATATAGGTTCGCAAAACTAGGGGCAAAGCGGGTGCCCATGGCCGTACCACTTATTTGCAAATAAAATTGATCGTTAACCCCTTAATGACAACTGACGTACCAGGTACGTCATGCAAAAACTAACAGTTAATGACAATGGACGTACCTGGTACGTCAGTTGTCTAACAGAGTGCTGGAAGCGATCACAAATGCTTCCAGCAGCTCTGAGGGTATTGCAGTGATGCCTCGATATGGAGGCATCCTGCAATACCACTTTACAAGCCTCCGATGCAGAGAGAGACACTCTGTGGCCCTCTCTGCACCGGTAGCGATGGTGCCAGTGTCCGCCGGGTGTGAGGGTGCGTGCGCGCGTGCACGAGGGGGCGAGTGTGCACGTGATCATGCATGTGCGCATGCACGGGGGCGCGCGTGCACGTGCACCCATTAGCCACACTGACACCAATGAATAAGGGCAGAAAGGGAAAAAAAAGGGAATTTTTTTTTTTAAATATAAAAGGATCTGGGAGGGGGAGGGGGTGGGGGTATTGTGGGGGGCTGCTACACTACAGAAATAGTTTTTAAGTAAAAAATAAAATAAAAATACTTTTTGGGGGGTTTTTGGGGCCAAACTGGGTACTGGCAGACAGCTGCCAGTACCCAAGATTGTGGTAATTAGGTAGGGGAGAGGGTTAGAGAGCTGGAGGGGGGATCAGGGAGGTTGGGGCTAAGGCAGGGGACCATCACAGCTAAAATATTTTATTATTTTTATTTAAAAAAAAAAAAAAAAACTCTTTTATTTAGTACTGGCAGACTTTCTGCCAGTACTTAAGATGGCGGGAACAGTTGTGGGGTGGGGGAGGGAAGAGAGCTGTTTGGGAGGGATCAGGGGGTGGGATGTGTCAGGTGGGAGGCTGATCTCTAAAATTAACCCTGCAAGCTCCCTACAAGCTACCTAATTTAACCCCTTCACTGCTGGGCATAATTAACGTGTGGTGCGCAGCAGCATTTAGCGGCCTTCTAATTACCAAAAAGCAATGCCAAAGCCATATAAGTCTGCTATTTCTGAACAAAGGGGATCCCAGAGAAGCTTTTACAACAATTTCTGCCATAATAGCACAAGCTGTTTGTAAATAATTTCAGTGAGAAACCTAAAATTGTGAAAAATGTAAAGTTTTTTTTTATTTGCTCGCATTTGGCGGTGAAATGGTGGCATAAAATATACCAAAATGGGCTTAGATCAATACTTGGGGTTGTCTACTACACTACACTAAAGCTAAAATTAACCCTACAAGCTCCCTAATTAACCCCTTCACTCCTGGGCATAAAACACGTGTGGTGCGCAGCGGCATTTAGCGGCCTTCTAATTACCAAAAAGCAACCCCAAAGCCATATAAGTCTGCTATTTCTGAAAAAAGGGGATCCCAGAGAAGCATTTACAACCATTTGTGCCATAATTGCAGAAGCTGTTTGTAAATAATTTCAATGGGAAACCTAAAGTTTGTGACAAATTTTTTTGAAAAAGTGAACTTTTTTTTTTTTATCGCATTTGGCGGTGAAATGGTGGCATGAAATATACCAAAATGGGCCTAGATCAATACTTTGGGTTGTCTTCTAAAAAAATATATATACATGTCAAGGGATATTCAGGTATTCCTGACAGATATCAGGGTTCCAATGTAACTAGCGCTAATTTTGAAAAAAAGTGGTTTGGAAATAGCGAAGTGCTACTTGTATTTATTGCCCCATAAATTGCAAAAAAAGCAAAGAACGTGTAAACATTGGGTATTTCTAAACTCAGGACAAAATTTAGAAACTATTTAGCATGGGTGTTTTTTGGTGATTGTAGTTGTGTAACAGATTTTGGGGGTCAAAGTTAGAAAAAGTGTGTTTTCTTCCATTTTTTCCTCATATTTTTTTTTTTTTTTTTAGTAAATTATAAGACATGATGAAAATAATGGTATCTTTAGAAAGTCCATTTAATGGTGAGAAAAACGGTATATAATATGTGTGGGTACAATAAATCAGTAAGAGGGAAATTACAGCTAAACACAAACACTGCAGAAATGTAAAAATAGCCATTGTCATTAAGGGTAAGAAAATTGAAAAATGGTCCGGTCATTAAAGGGTTAAACATAAAATAATTTTTTTCTAAAATGAATTTGATTGAATTTGTTAAAAATTTCTGTTTTTCTAAATCGATGTCTGTTACTTTGTTAAACCAAAATTTAATCGCCTCAATACCTTTAAGATGAGGGATGCTTGTATATAAAGCACTTACGTCTAAAGTGGCCCATAGATATTTAGGGTCCCAAATTATTTCTGTCATTTTGTTTATAGTATCTGTTGAGTCTTTCAAATATGACCTGAGATGTGGAACTACTGGTTGTAGAAAAGTATCCACAAATTCCAACAGTTTAGATGTTAAACAATTGATCCCTGATACTATGGGCCGCCCAGGTGGATTTTCCTTATCTTTATAAGAGGACTTGGATACATTTTGTAATACATATAAAATCAAGAAAGACAATTTAAACGTAAGAGAAAAATCAATCTTAAAAAATCTACAAGAAGATGGATCAATCATCTTCAGGGAAGCAGACAAGGGAGGGGGCCTTGTCATACAGGAAAAAACAGACTATATAAAGGAAGCATTACGTCTATTAGAAGACAATGTTACTTATACAAGCATTAAGGGGGACCCGACAAAAACCTTCCAGAATGAATATCAAGAATTAATAGGTCTGGCCAAAAATAACAACTGTATAAATGAGAATGAATTTCAGTTTTTAAAGAATGAGAATCCAACTATAGCTATCTTTTATCACTTACCCAAAGTGCATAAAGATAAGGAAAATCCACCTGGATAGTATCAGGGATCAATTGTTTAACATCTAAACTGTCGGAATTTGTGGATACTTTTCTACAACCAGTAGTTCCACATCTCAGGTCATATTTGAAAGACTCAACAGATACTATAAACAAAATAACAGAAATAATTTGGGACCCTAATTATCTATGGGCCACTTTAGACGTAAGTGCTTTATATACAAGCATCCCTCATCTTAAAGATATTGAGGCGATTAAATTTTGGTTTAACAAAGTAACAGACATCGATTTAGAAAAACAGAAATTTTTAACAAATTCAATCAAATTCATTTTAGAAAAAAATTATTTTATGTTTAACGATCAATTTTATTTGCAAATAAGTGGTACGGCCATGGGCACCCGCTTTGCCCCTAGTTTTGCGAACCTATATATGGGGGCATGGGAAGAAATTCAAATATGGGAAAATAACCCCTTTCTTCCATTTATTGTCTATTGGGGCAGATATATAGACGACATCATTTTAATTTGGTCAGGTACAAATGAAATTTTAGAGGATTTTATTATGTTTATAAATGACAATACTTTTAATCTAAATTTTACCAAAAAAATTGACAAAAATGAAATAGAGTTTTTAGATCTAGTGTTTTACCACGAAGACAGTAAAATTCTGTCAAGATTATACAAAAAAGACACCGACAGTAATGCTTACTTACATGCTAGCAGTGGACATAATCCAAAATGGATCGAGAATATTCCTTTTGGACAATTCCAGAGGATTAGACGTAACTGCTCCAAAATGAAAGATTACGAAAAAGAATCAAACTGTCTAAAAAATAAGTTCTTAAAAAAGGGTTATAACCACAAGACTTTAAAAAATGCAGATAACAAAACTAGAAAAATCCCTAGAAAGAACCTGTTGAAGGAGTCAGATCAAAAAAAGAAAAAAAGTGACTACTCCACATGTAGCTTAGTCACAACCTATAACGAGGGAGCCCAGGAAATAAATAAAATTTTAAACAAACACTGGCATATTTTAAAAAAAGATGCTCTCTTAAAAGATATAAAAAAAGAAAACCCCAAAATAATATACAAGAAAAATAAAAATTTTAAATCAGTTTTGGCACCAAGTCTGTTAAAGAATAGCAAACCGACCCATTCAAATTGGCTGGGGAAACAAACAATGGGTTTTTTCAAGTGTAACTGAAAAAACTGTGAGTCTTGTGTCCATCATATGAATGGACACAAACCAACAAAAAAATTTAAATCAACGAACAATGGAAAAGAGTTTGATATTAAGTCCTTATGTAATTGTAAAACCGATTTTGTTGTATACATGCTACAATGCAGCTGTAACTTACAATATATTGGTAGAACAACCAGACCATATAAGAAAAGATTATCTGAACATCTGACTAATATCACTATAGGAGAAACTTCCCATAATCTATCTCTCCATTACAAAAATGTTCATAACCAAGACCCGTCATGTTTGAGAGGTACCATCATTGAACATGTCAAAACCCACATACGTGGGGGTAATAGAACCATTGCCCTACGTAAGAAAGAAACTTTTTGGATCCATACCATGAACACAATAATACCAAATGGTCTGAATAAGGATATAGATCTAGCTGCCTTTTTAGAAACATAATATGGGTCAGTGACTCTAGGGCTGCATCTATTTATATTACAATATCATCTTAGCTGGATATTTTTAGATAAATTTTAATTAGAGTATATGTCTTAGCTATATTTAATCCTTACAGTTTTAAATACATTTGAGGAACTTCCCAATTTTTAAAACATTTTTAAAACATTTTTAAACACATTTTGATATATTAGTTTTTTAATCACCTTTTAAAAGAATCACTTTTAGGAGTAAGTACAATATTTATAGCATAGTTAATTCTAACACATAACCCTTAACCCTCCCCCAATAGATAACCAAAATTTACATGCCCCATTTATCATATATTGGGCCAAACCTCCCTTAAGATAAAAAATTAAGGGGGCCAGGAGGGCGGAGCCAGCAGCAGCAATGGAGGCTGTGTAATTTCTGAGCTCTGTGACCCAGCTCCACAGAATTGCTCATAATGGTTGCATTAGCCCTAATTTTAATATACATGGCATGACTCAGTGAAAGGCTATCGAATGGAGAACCCCATGATCACTTTTTTTAATTGATTCTAAGAAGTTTGATGCGGGCACTATCACGTTCACTACTAGTGACGCACCTGGAAACTACCCGACAGATCACAGGCCTCTGTGCCGGAACGGAACCAGCCTAGCGATCGCTATGGAGTAAACCTCATCTCATTACCCAGCATCACGGAGCGCAAATGCGCGAAGCAGCAGAGACAACTTTATTCCCTCACAGTGTGACACATTAGTCCGCAAAGAAAGCGGGCGCGAATTGAAGGGGCCGCCATCACGCTGCTCAGGGAGGGCGGACGCCATCACAGAGGACTGTTCTAAAAAGGGTGAGATACAGTTTGCACTGCAACACCAGAGCCCTGATAAAGTAAAGTAAAGTGAAACAAATGCATACTTAATACCGGTTAAAGCTACAACGGCTGCCACGTTAGTTGTGGAGACTGCTCTTCCCCCTGGGCTGCTATTATACCAAGTGACATCTGCCCTCATTTTACTATCTACATCGGTGGAAGTTGTAATGCAACTCGCTGACCATACTGTATACCACTCTTGTTTGTAAAGCACCATCACATTTGTCTTTGATTAGGGCATCAAGCATACTTATTCCTTTGCGTTCAGTGCGACAAAATGAACACTAAGCGCTCTACCAAACCCAACAAATTACCCAAACCGCACAGCCATAGAGACAGCATGGTCGCCCAGTATTTCTCTCCCACAAACACAAAAGCTGCTATAGGAGAAGAGATCAGTAAATCACCACTGAAAAGGGCTCAGACGCCACAACCAAATGTGGAAGGTGCAGAGGAAGGCCCACTTATTCCAAACACCATCCTCTCTACATTAGCGTCCAAACAGGACATTGCGGACATAATCCGCTCGTGCATCCGTGAAGAGATAGCAGAAATAAAACAGGACCTTCACTCTGTAGGTAACAGAGTGGAGGCTTTGGAAGAATTTACAGACCACCTTCAAGAAGAAATTAACTCGAATCAAGCTTCTACAAGCCAACACGCAACTCTTATAGCAGATCTCTTCGACAAAATTGAAGATCTAGAGAATAGAAGCCGTCGCAAAAACCTAAGAATCAGAGGTGTGCCCGAGTCGGTACTACCTAAAGACTTCCCAATTTACCTTCCAGCACTATTCGCACACCTTAGGAACACCTCTCCATCCACTGATATACCTTGGGTCAGAGCCCACAGGGCCCTTAGACCAAAGCCACCGGACACGGCCCCCCCAAGGGATATCATCATGAAGTTCAAAGAATTCAGAGAAAAAGAAGAACTCCTGAATCTTTCACGTAAGCACCAACCTGTGAAATTTAGGGGGGTCGTCCTTCAATTTTATCAGGACCTGTCCCAACGGACATTACAAAGGAGAAGAGATCTCGCCCCCGTGACATCACTCCTTCGGCAGAAGAAAATCCTCTACAGGTGGGGTTTCCCCTTCCACCTATATGTGCTACATGGAAACAGAAAGCTAGTCTGCAGGACCCTGGACGACGTTAGTGCATTTTGCCTTGCACTAGAAATTGAACCCCCAGAAGGTCTTCTGGCAGAGGACACTCTTGAACCCCCTAAAAAGAGGCCAGCAAATTCTGCTGCTGGAGACTGACAACGAGCATCCTCCAGATCTAAGCCCAAACTGCAGGCCAGACCCTCTGGTCTGTCCTCTAAGGATACATCTTAGCAAGTTCTCCTCCTGAACTGACCCTATTCACACTTTGAATAAGCTGTTAGTAGTTTGGCCTGGTATTCTAGCTGATCATATGGGTAATGTATAATTTTAACTGTTCATATGTTTGCACTGCTAACAAGACTACAGGTTTAAAGGTTTATTATGTTTTTCTCCTTTCATGTTAACCCCGGGACTGTTTGCCACATTTTATAAGTAGCAATGATTCCATGCAACCGAGCACTAGTTAGATTTCGCAGTATAATACCTTTTTCATGGAGCGGGTTATAATCCCTCCCCTTAAGTACTACTTATTAAAATGCATTCATTAGCATCTAGAAATTCTATGAGACAATGTATACTTTATTGTTTGTTTTTGTTTAGGTTATTTTTGCTATGTAACAGACGTGGGCCCGTTGGCTTATCCAGAAAATTACACTTGCACTGTATTACACACACATCTTTATTTACACCACCATTGACACCTTCCTCCCCATGGGAACCAAACACAACACCATTATGAGAGAAAACACTAAAACAATCACTCTATTGAGCCAAAACACTAAGGGCCTAAACTCTGCGCAGAAGCGCTCATTGGCAATGAGGGATTTGCGTAGAAAAGGTGGGGATATTCTCTTTTTACAAGAGACACACTTTTTGAGGCACAAAGAACCAAAATACTTTGGAGGCTATTTCACCCAATGTTTTCACAGCTCATTTGATCACAAACGCAACGGGGTGAGCATCCTTATCAGCAGACAAATATCCTTTACCCCTATAAATACTTATACGGACACAGAGGGCAGATTTTTATGTGTGACTGGCCTACTATATGACTCCCCGGTGACGCTGATTAATTTATATGCCCCCAACACTAGACAACTCCCGTTCTTCAGAAAATGCTTCACACAAATTCTAGACTACACAATAGGAGCGTTATATCTAGGTGGAGACCTCAATCTTCCTATTCAACCACACTTAGATTCAACAAACCCTAAACCCACAATCTCCAAAAACACACTTAAACAACTTTGGAAACTTATGCTTGAACAAACACTATTCGACACTTGGAGATTTAAAAACCCTGAGAAGAGGGATTACACCTTTTTCTCAGCCCCTCATAGATCTTATAGTAGAATAGATTATCTCCTTACTAACCAGAGAGGCCTTACTAACGTTCTGTCCTCCAGACTCTCCCATACCGTGTGGTCAGACCATTCGGCAGTACTAACAACACTAAATTGGCCATCAGCACCACAGAGCACCTTTCAATGGAAACTAGACGAGAAACTACTGCACTCCCCAGACTTCACTACCAATGTGGAGAAACTCCTACAGGAGTATTTCCGATTTAATTCTATACCAGAAACAGACCCTTTTGTTGTATGGGAAGCCCACAAGTGCTACATTAGAGGGGAATTCATAAAACACCAAGCACAAGCCAGAAAGAGAGCACGCCAGTTGTATGCAACATCCACTGCCCTATTAGCCAAACTTGAGTATGAACACAAACGAAACCCTTCTTCCCCTCAGATATTAGCTGATCTAGAGAAGGCAAGGAAAACAGTACATGATCAACAAATTAGCGAAGCCAACGCATTGGCCCTAAAGACCAGGCAGAAATTCTACTTTGAAAGCAACAGGGCGGGCAAACTTCTTGCACGCTCTCTAAAGCTTAAAAAACTTAAAACTTTCATACATCAAATTAAATCTCCTACAAATCAGACAGTACAAACCACTCCTGAAATTCTTGCTCAATTTGAGACGTATTACTCTAGACTCTACAACCTCCCCAAATCCGCCCACCCCACGGACATTAGAGGCGCTATAAATGAATATCTTTTAGATACCCCCTTGCCACAACTCACTGAGGCACAGGCGGCAGAACTTGAGGAGCCCTTTACTACGACGGAACTCTTGACTATCCTTAAACACTTACCCTCGGGTAAAAGCCCGGGTCCTGATGGGTTCACCGTCGCCTATTATAAAAAGTTTGCACCCAGCCTACTCCCGCATTTATGCGCTTTATTCAACTCAGTGGACCAGGAACATCCCTTCCTCCCTCCCATGCTGGAGGCACATATTTCAGTGATCCCCAAACCTGGAAAGCCCACAGATAGCCCCTCTAACTTTCGTCCTATCTCCCTCTTAAATGTAGACATTAAGCTTTACGCAAAACTCATAGCCTCCAGACTTAATAAATTTCTCCCACAATTAATCCATTTAAACCAGGTGGGCTTCGTTCCCCGTAGAGAAGCTCGAGACAACACCATCAAAATATTAGACCTGATTGAATACACCCAGTCACAAAATATCCCCTCAATCTTCCTTGCCATCGATGCTGAAAAGGCCTTTGATAGGCTAGACTGGCTGTTTCTCAAATCCACATTATTTAAATTTGGACTGGGTGAAAAACTTATCGAGAAAATTTTTGCCCTCTATCAGACACCGAAAGCCCGAATCAAATTGAACGATTCCTTATCTGACGCATTCCCCATACTAAACGGAACGAGACAGGGCTGCCCTCTGTCTCCCATTCTGTTTATCCTGGCCATGGAGGTTTTGGCCTCCAGGGTCAGGAGAGAGGAGGGAGTCCATGGCATACATATTGCAGATACCCAATATAAATCCACTCTCTATGCAGACGACATTTTATTTTCACTAACTTCCCCCTTACATTCCCTAGGGGCACTACTGCCGATTATAGAAACTTATAGCTCCCTCTCTAACTTTAAAATTAACATGCAGAAATCGGAGTTCTTAGGCATAAATATCACTGACCAGACCTCCCAGCAGATCACTAAAGAATACCAATTCCGGTCGCAACAAACTTCTATAAATTACTTAGGGATCCGCTTAACAAAATCGAGAGAATCCTTAATTCACTTAAACCACCATCACCTCTTGACCTCCATCAGAACAGATATAGGGGCCTGGCGTAACAAACACCTCTCCTGGCTTGGTAGGATACAAGCCTTCAAAATGAGTATTCTACCACGCTTTCTATACATGTTTCAGACAATACCCATACAGCCTCCTCCGCAGTACATACATTTCGCACAATCCTTTATAAATGGATTCGTATGGGCACACAAACGTCCTAGAATAGCTAAAAGCATAATTTATAGGAATAGAGATGAAGGGGGACTAGGAGTACCTAACCTCTTATTATATCTACAGGCAGCACAACTGACCAGAGTGGTCGATTGGTGCAAAAACAATCCAGATAAGGAATGGGTCAGGCTTGAGCATGACTTAACCAGTACGAGAAGCTTAGGTTCTATGTGCTGGACATATAGACAATGCAGGACTCTACCACCGCTTACCCCCTCACTGGTACTTGATACACTCTCCTCATGGGATCACCTCACGCGCCCTCAGAAAGGTATCTCTACCATCCCTTCACCACTAACCCCACTACTACATAACACTGACTTTCCCCCGCTATCACAGAAATGGCTAGACGAACCATACACACTGACAACAGGTTTACCCTGTCACTTAGTTATTGAAAATGGAGCCATCCTACCCAAAATAGCCTTGGCAGACAAAAACATTGTTTTTTTTAACAAATGGTTTGAATATCTACAATTATCTCACTTCCTCTCTTGTCACAAAGACAAGCCCAACTTGACAAGAGGCTTAAACCCCTTTGAAACATTATGCCACTCTTCACAACTAGCGAAGGGTTCCCTTTCTAAGATATAAAAAATGCTCATTGCCCTTCACTCTAAACACCTACCACCATACACTAAAACATGGGAAATTGAACTCGGGCACGAAGTCTCTCCAGGGACCTGGGGAATAATATTTCAACAAATGGGAAAAGCACCCTCTTCAATGAGTATCACAGAAACGAACTTAAAACTTCTAGAAAGATGGTACCTCTATCCTAGCAGGTTAGCCAAGATTTATCCTCAGTCCGACCCGTTATGCTGGAGGGACTGTAAACAAACAGGGTCACTCCTCCATATTTGGTGGGATTGCCCTATACTCCAACCCTTTTGGCAGAACATTCATAGAGAAATACAAAAGGTCCTTTCAACAGACATCCCCTTTAACCCTCTAACGCTATTATTTAACAACCCGCCTAAGATCAAATGTAAGTATAGACAGGTTCTATTATATATCATGTTAAGCGGGGCTAAGCAACTGGTTCCTAGGTTATGGAAACAGCGTTGTATTCCAACACAGAGAGACTGGTCACAAAATGTTACACTTCTCCTGTCCCTAGAAAAATTTCATTATCAGAAAACAAATAGGATGGACTTCTACTGTGCCATGTCCCTATTCTGGGAGACATATATTTATACATATACTAGAAATCCTCCCCAACCACATAACTCCACTGCTGGGGCAGCTTTGTCTGCTTAGATCTGCTTAATTCACTTTAAATGGCGCGAAAAACGTTAGATACATCTGGAATTTTGCCTCGGGCCTACGTCCTGTTTGGTTCACTGGAACTTTAATCTTGCTTTTCAATCATTATTTTACTGATGGTTATCTTTTATTCAAGTGTTTTCACATTTGCAAGGACTGTTAAACTGAAATATGTTATATAGCAAAGTTCAAATGTTTAGTGGACATTCTGTCCACAGGTTATGGAAAAAAAAAAAAAAAAAAGACTCTACAAGCTACTCTGTTTTATTGAAATACCATTACCGGGTACGCATTGCCATGGCCCTCAGGACTCTGATCATCTGATGGCATTGTTTCTACCTTATGTTCTTTCCTTTATTTTTATTCTTTTACTGATTCAAATGTATAACGCCGGATGTATTCCATGGCACTTGTTAAACCTTTATCTTTGTCAATAAAGCTTGTTGAAAAAAAAAAAAAAAAAAAAAATTAAGGGGGCCAGATTAAGCATGCCATTGGCATATAAAGAATGAACAATTTGTATAAACAAATTACAGGGGATCCATATAAGCTATAGTATGTGTGTTACATCCACAAATTCCAACAGTTTAGATGTTAAACAATTGATCCCTGATACTATGGGCCGCCCAGGTGGATTTTCCTTATCTTTATAAGAGGACTTGGATACATTTTGTAATACATATAAAATCAAGAAAGACAATTTAAACGTAAGAGAAAAATCAATCTTAAAAAATCTACAAGAAGATGGATCAATCATCTTCAGGGAAGCAGACAAGGGAGGGGGCCTTGTCATACAGGAAAAAACAGACTATATAAAGGAAGCATTACGTCTATTAGAAGACAATGTTACTTATACAAGAATTAAGGGGGACCCGACAAAAACCTTCCAGAATGAATATCAAGAATTAATAGGTCTGGCCAAAAATAACAACTGTATAAATGAGAATGAATTTCAGTTTTTAAAGAATGAGAATCCAACTATAGCTATCTTTTATCACTTACCCAAAGTGCATAAAGATAAGGAAAATCCACCTGGGCGGCCCATAGTATCAGGGATCAATTGTTTAACATCTAAACTGTCGGAATTTGTGGATACTTTTCTACAACCAGTAGTTCCACATCTCAGGTCATATTTGAAAGACTCAACAGATACTATAAACAAAATAACAGAAATAATTTGGGACCCTAATTATCTATGGGCCACTTTAGACGCAAGTGCTTTATATACAAGCATCCCTCATCTTAAAGATATTGAGGCGATTAAATTTTGGTTTAACAAAGTAACAGACATCGATTTAGAAAAACAGAAATTTTTAACAAATTCAATCAAATTCATTTTAGAAAAAAATTGTTTTATGTTTAACGATCAATTTTATTTGCAAATAAGTGGTACGGCCATGGGCACCCGCTTTGCCCCTAGTTTTGCGAACCTATATATGGGGGCATGGGAAGAAATTCAAATATGGGAAAATAACCCCTTTCTTCCATTTATTGTCTATTGGGGCAGATATATAGACGACATCATTTTAATTTGGTCAGGTACAAATGAAATTTTAGAGGATTTTATTATGTTTATAAATGACAATACTTTTAATCTAAATTTTACCAAAAAAATTGACAAAAATGAAATAGAGTTTTTAGATCTAGTGTTTTACCACGAAGACAGTAAAATTCTGTCAAGATTATACAAAAAAGACACCGACAGTAATGCTTACTTACATGCTAGCAGTGGACATAATCCAAAATGGATCGAGAATATTCCTTTTGGACAATTCCAGAGGATTAGACGTAACTGCTCCAAAATGAAAGATTACGAAAAAGAATCAAACTGTCTAAAAAATAAGTTCTTAAAAAAGGGTTATAACCACAAGACTTTAAAAAATGCAGATAACAAAACTAGAAAAATCCCTAGAAAGAACCTGTTGAAGGAGTCAGATCAAAAAAAGAAAAAAAGTGACTACTCAACATGTAGCTTAGTCACAACCTATAACGAGGGAGCCCAGGAAATAAATAAAATTTTAAACAAACACTGGCATATTTTAAAAAAAGATGCTCTCTTAAAAGATATAACAAAAGAAAACCCCAAAATAATATACAAGAAAAATAAAAATTTTAAATCAGTTTTGGCACCAAGTCTGTTAAAGAATAGCAAACCGACCCATTCAAATTGGCTGGGGAAACAAACAATGGGTTTTTTCAAGTGTAACCGAAAAAACTGTGAGTCTTGTGTCCATCATATGAATGGACACAAACCAACAAAAAAATTTAAATCAACGAACAATGGAAAAGAGTTTGATATTAAGTCCTTATGTAATTGTAAAACCGATTTTGTTGTATACATGCTACAATGCAGCTGTAACTTACAATATATTGGTAGAACGACCAGACCATATAAGAAAAGATTATCTGAACATCTGACTAATATCACTATAGGAGAAACTTCCCATAATCTATCTCTCCATTACAAAAATGTTCATAACCAAGACCCGTCATGTTTGAGAGGTACCATCATTGAACATGTCAAAACCCACATACGTGGGGGTAATAGAACCATTGCCCTACGTAAGAAAGAAACTTTTTGGATCCATACCATGAACACAATAATACCAAATGGTCTGAATAAGGATATAGATCTAGCTGCCTTTTTAGAAACATAATATGGGTCAGTGACTCTAGGGCTGCATCTATTTATATTACAATATCATCTTAGCTGGATATTTTTAGATAAATTTTAATTAGAGTATATGTCTTAGCTATATTTAATCCTTACAGTTTTAAATACATTTGAGGAACTTCCCAATTTTTAAAACATTTTTAAAACATTTTTAAACACATTTTGATATATTAGTTTTTTAATCACCTTTTAAAAGAATCACTTTTAGGAGTAAGTACAATATTTATAGCATAGTTAATTCTAACACATAACCCTTAACCCTCCCCCAATAGATAACCAAAATTTACATGCCCCATTTATCATATATTGGGCCAAACCTCCCTTAAGATAAAAAATTAAGGGGGCCAGATTAAGCATGCCATTGGCATATAAAGAATGAACAATTTGTATAAACAAATTACAGGGGATCCATATAAGCTATAGTATGTGTGTATACACATTGGGCAGGTGTAGCCCAGTGGTTTAGTTCACTGCCCCTGAACACATGGGTTGTGAGTTCGAATCTGCTCTAGTAATTTTTATCTTCTATTATTATTATTCATCTAGTACGATGTCTGTTCTTTGTTTTCCAATGGGTTTATGTTATACTAAATATACAATTGTGATATAGTAATGTTTAAATTTGATCCTGAATAGGAGCGCAGCATCTGGGAGAAGATGTGGGATATTTGCAAAACATTTGTTTGCTTTTCTGTTTTTTTCAGTTTGTAACGTATGGCTAAAATGGTTTTTTTTTTTCCGTTCTTCATATTACAAATAGGTTGCGATTTAGACGCACCTGTTAAACATTATAAGCATATTCCTCTATATCACCCGAATAGATATATTATTTTTGTGCATTGAAATACTGCCTATCTTGTGGTGATAACCCTTTTTTAAGAACTTATTTTTTAGACAGTTTGATTCTTTTTCGTAATCTTCCATTTTGGAGCAGTTACGTCTAATCCTCTGGAATTGTCCAAAAGGAATATTCTCGATCCATTTTGGATTATGTCCACTGCTAGCATGTAAGTAAGCATTACTGTCGGTGTCTTTTTTGTATAATCTTGACAGAATTTTACTGTCTTCGTGGTAAAACACTAGATCTAAAAACTCTATTTAATTTTTGTCAATTTTTTTGGTAAAATTTAGATTAAAAGTATTGTCATTTATAAACATAATAAAATCCTCTAAAATTTCATTTGTACCTGACCAAATTAAAATGATGTTGTCTATATATCTGCCCCAATAGACAATAAACGGAAGAAAGGGGTTATTTTCCCATATTTGAATTTCTTCCCATGCCCCCATATATAGGTTCGCAAAACTAGGGGCAAAGCGGGTGCCCATGGCCGTACCACTTATTTGCAAATAAAATTGATCGTTAACCCCTTAATGACAACTGATGTACCAGATACGTCATGCAAAAACTAACAGTTAATGACAATGGACGTACCTGGTACGTCAGTTGTCTAACAGTGTGCTGGAAGCGATCACAAATGCTTCCAGCAGCTCTGAGGGTATTGCAGTGATGCCTCGATATGGAGGCATCCTGCAATACCACTTTACAAGCCTCCGATGCAGAGAGAGACACTCTGTGGCCCTCTCTGCACCGGTAGCGATGGTGCCAGTGTCCGCCGGGTGTAAGGGGGCGTGCGCGCGTGCACGGTGCGCATGCGCGTGCACGAGGGGGCGAGTGTGCACGTGATCATGCATGTGCACATGCACGGGGGGCGCGTGCACGTGCGTGCGTGTGCACGTGCACCCATTAGCCACACTGACACCAATGAATAAGGGCAGAAAGGGAAAAAAAAGGGAATTTTTTTTTTTAAATATAAAAGGATCTGGGAGGGGGATGGGGTGGGGGTATTGTGGGGGGCTGCTACACTACAGAAATAGTTTTTAAGTAAAAAATAAAATAAAAATACTTTTTGGGGGGTTTTTGGGGCCAAACTGGGTACTGGCAGACAGCTGCCAGTACCCAAGATTGTGGTAATTAGGTAGGGGAGAGGGTAAGAGAGCTGGAGGGGGGATCAGGGAGGTTGGGGCTAAGGCAGGGGACCATCACAGCTAAAATATTTTATTATTTTTATTTAAAAAAAAAAAAAAAAAACTCTTTTATTTAGTACTGGCAGACTTTCTGCCAGTACTTAAGATGGCGGGAACAATTGTGGGGTGGGGGAGGGAAGAGAGCTGTTTGGGAGGGATCAGGGGGTGGGATGTGTCAGGTGGGAGGCTGATCTCTAAAATTAACCCTGCAAGCTCCCTACAAGCTACCTAATTTAACCCCTTCACTGCTGGGCATAATTAACGTGTGGTGCGCAGCAGCATTTAGCGGCCTTCTAATTACCAAAAAGCAACGCCAAAGCCATATAAGTCTGCTATTTCTGAACAAAGGGGATCCCAGAGAAGCTTTTACAACAATTTCTGCCATAATAGCACAAGCTGTTTGTAAATAATTTCAGTGAGAAACCTAAAATTGTGAAAAATGTAAAGTTTTTTTTTATTTGCTCGCATTTGGCGGTGAAATGGTGGCATAAAATATACCAAAATGGGCTTAGATCAATACTTGGGGTTGTCTACTACACTACACTAAAGCTAAAATTAACCCTACAAGCTCCCTACAAGCTCCCTAATTAACCCCTTCACTCCTGGGCATAAAACACGTGTGGTGCGCAGCGGCATTTAGCGGCCTTCTAATTACCAAAAAGCAACCCCAAAGCCATATAAGTCTGCTATTTCTGAAAAAAGGGGATCCCAGAGAAGCATTTACAACCATTTGTGCCATAATTGCAGAAGCTGTTTGTAAATAATTTCAATGGGAAACCTAAAGTTTGTGACAAATTTTTTTGAAAAAGTGAACTTTTTTTTTTTTATCGCATTTGGCGGTGAAATGGTGGCATGAAATATACCAAAATGGGCCTAGATCAATACTTTGGGTTGTCTTCTAAAAAAATATATATACATGTCAAGGGATATTCAGGTATTCCTGACAGATATCAGGGTTCCAATGTAACTAGCGCTAATTTTGAAAAAAAGTGGTTTGGAAATAGCGAAGTGCTACTTGTATTTATTGCCCCATAAATTGCAAAAAAAGCAAATAACGTGTAAACATTGGGTATTTCTAAACTCAGGACAAAATTTAGAAACTATTTAGCATGGGTGTTTTTTGGTGATTGTAGATGTGTAACAGATTTTGGGGGTCAAAGTTAGAAAAAGTGTGTTTTCTTCCATTTTGTCCTCATATTTTATTATTTTTTTTTAGTAAATTATAAGACATGATGAAAATAATGGTATCTTTAGAAAGTCCATTTAATGGCGAGAAAAACGGTATATAATATGTGTGGGTACAGTAAATCAGTAAGAGGGAAATTACAGCTAAACACAAACACTGCAGAAATGTAAAAATAGCCATTGTCATTAAGGGTAAGAAAATTGAAAAATGGTCCGGTCATTAAAGGGTTAAACATAAAATAATTTTTTTCTAAAATGAATTTGATTGAATTTGTTAAAAATTTCTGTTTTTCTAAATCGATGTCTGTTACTTTGTTAAACCAAAATTTAATCGCCTCAATACCTTTAAGATGAGGGATGCTTGTATATACAGCACTTACGTCTAAAGTGGCCCATAGATATTTAGGGTCCCAAATTATTTCTGTCATTTTGTTTATAGTATCTGTTGAGTCTTTCAAATATGACCTGAGATGTGGAACTACTGGTTGTAGAAAAGTATCCACAAATTCCAACAGTTTAGATGTTAAACAATTGATCCCTGATACTATGGGCCGCCCAGGTGGATTTTCCTTATCTTTATAAGAGGACTTGGATACATTTTGTAATACATATAAAATCAAGAAAGACAATTTAAACGTAAGAGAAAAATCAATCTTAAAAAATCTACAAGAAGATGGATCAATCATCTTCAGGGAAGCAGACAAGGGAGGGGGCCTTGTCATACAGGAAAAAACAGACTATATAAAGGAAGCATTACGTCTATTAGAAGACAATGTTACTTATACAAGAATTAAGGGGGACCCGACAAAAACCTTCCAGAATGAATATCAAGAATTAATAGGTCTGGCCAAAAATAACAACTGTATAAATGAGAATGAATTTCAGTTTTTAAAGAATGAGAATCCAACTATAGCTATCTTTTATCACTTACCCAAAGTGCATAAAGATAAGGAAAATCCACCTGGGCGGCCCATAGTATCAGGGATCAATTGTTTAATATCTAAACTGTCGGAATTTGTGGATACTTTTCTACAACCAGTAGTTCCACATCTCAGGTCATATTTGAAAGACTCAACAGATACTATAAACAAAATAACAGAAATAATTTGGGACCCTAATTATCTATGGGCCACTTTAGACGTAAGTGCTTTATATACAAGCATCCCTCATCTTAAAGATATTGAGGCGATTAAATTTTGGTTTAACAAAGTAACAGACATCGATTTAGAAAAACAGAAATTTTTAACAAATTCAATCAAATTCATTTTAGAAAAAAATTATTTTATGTTTAACGATCAATTTTATTTGCAAATAAGTGGTACGGCCATGGGCACCCGCTTTGCCCCTAGTTTTGCGAACCTATATATGGGGGCATGGGAAGAAATTCAAATATGGGAAAATAACCCCTTTCTTCCATTTATTGTCTATTGGGGCAGATATATAGACGACATCATTTTAATTTGGTCAGGTACAAATGAAATTTTAGAGGATTTTATTATGTTTATAAATGACAATACTTTTAATCTAAATTTTACCAAAAAAAATGACAAAAATGAAATAGAGTTTTTAGATCTAGTGTTTTACCACGAAGACAGTAAAATTCTGTCAAGATTATACAAAAAAGACACCGACAGTAATGCTTACTTACATGCTAGCAGTGGACATAATCCAAAATGGATCGAGAATATTCCTTTTGGACAATTCCAGAGGATTAGACGTAACTGCTCCAAAATGAAAGATTACGAAAAAGAATCAAACTGTCTAAAAAATAAGTTCTTAAAAAAGGGTTATAACCACAAGACTTTAAAAAATGCAGATAACAAAACTAGAAAAATCCCTAGAAAGAACCTGTTGAAGGAGTCAGATCAAAAAAAGAAAAAAAGTGACTACTCCACATGTAGCTTAGTCACAACCTATAACGAGGGAGCCCAGGAAATAAATAAAATTTTAAACAAACACTGGCATATTTTAAAAAAAGATGCTCTCTTAAAAGATATAACAAAAGAAAACCCCAAAATAATATACAAGAAAAATAAAAATTTTAAATCAGTTTTGGCACCAAGTCTGTTAAAGAATAGCAAACCGACCCATTCAAATTGGCTGGGGAAACAAACAATGGGTTTTTTCAAGTGTAACCGAAAAAACTGTGAGTCTTGTGTCCATCATATGAATGGACACAAACCAACAAAAAAATTTAAATCAACGAACAATGGAAAAGAGTTTGATATTAAGTCCTTATGTAATTGTAAAACCGATTTTGTTGTATACATGCTACAATGCAGCTGTAACTTACAATATATTGGTAGAACGACCAGACCATATAAGAAAAGATTATCTGAACATCTGACTAATATCACTATAGGAGAAACTTCCCATAATCTATCTCTCCATTACAAAAATGTTCATAACCAAGACCCGTCATGTTTGAGAGGTACCATCATTGAACATGTCAAAACCCACATACGTGGGGGTAATAGAACCATTGCCCTACGTAAGAAAGAAACTTTTTGGATCCATACCATGAACACAATAATACCAAATGGTCTGAATAAGGATATAGATCTAGCTGCCTTTTTAGAAACATAATATGGGTCAGTGACTCTAGGGCTGCATCTATTTATATTACAATATCATCTTAGCTGGATATTTTTAGATAAATTTTAATTAGAGTATATGTCTTAGCTATATTTAATCCTTACAGTTTTAAATACATTTGAGGAACTTCCCAATTTTTAAAACATTTTTAAAACATTTTTAAACACATTTTGATATATTAGTTTTTTAATCACCTTTTAAAAGAATCACTTTTAGGAGTAAGTACAATATTTATAGCATAGTTAATTCTAACACATAACCCTTAACCCTCCCCCAATAGATAACCAAAATTTACATGCCCCATTTATCATATATTGGGCCAAACCTCCCTTAAGATAAAAAATTAAGGGGGCCAGATTAAGCATGCCATTGGCATATAAAGAATGAACAATTTGTATAAACAAATTACAGGGGATCCATATAAGCTATAGTATGTGTGTATACACATTGGGCAGGTGTAGCCCAGTGGTTTAGTTCACTGCCCCTGAACACATGGGTCGTGAGTTCGAATCTGCTCTAGTAATTTTTATCTTCTATTATTATTATTCATCTAGTACGATGTCTGTTCTTTGTTTTCCAATGGGTTTATGTTATACTAAATATACAATTGTGATATAGTACTGTTTAAATTTGATCCTGAATAGGAGCGCAGCATCTGGGAGAAGATGTGGGATATTTGCAAAACATTTGTTTGCTTTTCTGTTTTTTTCAGTTTGTAACGTATGGCTAAAATGGTTTTTTTTTTTTCCGTTCTTCATATTACAAATAGGTTGCGATTTAGACGCACCTGTTAAACATTATAGGCATATTCCTCTATATCACCCGAATAGATATATTATTTTTGTGCATTGAAATACTGCCTATCTTAGCGGACGTGTGCCCTCAGCTCACGCCGCTTTGCAGAAACACACTCCTCCTGTTTAGACGAATCAGGATGGACTTTACACCCGTCATCGGAGGTGTGAGCTTTTAGCCCAATTAGAAGTATTCTAAGAACTTTTTCTCTAAAAAATCCCGCAAGACTAAACGGGAATAAAAGGATCAGCCGTCCAAACACAAAACAGTCTCTGAAGAAGGAGTTATTATCATAACCTTTGAAACGCGTTAGACTTCACCTTACAGGAACGGACTGATCTTACGAACCAGAATCTCTGGTGCAGTATATTTTAAAGAGTATATCTCTTTTAATCCATCCACTAGCCACAGTGGTTTGTGGATATTTGCTGCCGCACATGTGTTTTGGCTACCTGTGGCCATTCTACTACCTGTGGCTATCCAACTACACTAAATACCATACAGGGCATATATTGGATTGCACTTGCTGTGTACCGCTGTATAAATACCTCATACTTGTGAGGATTTTTGATGTAAGCAGGCATTTTTAGGAGTGAATGTATGTGAATAAAATGTTTGATTTTTAAACGATATCACACTATTTTGGCATTTCTTTTATATATATCGATTACACTACCATACTATCCTGAGAGGATCCACACTGAAAGAGGCTGAGGAAAAAGGGCTTCAACCCCCTGAAGTTTCACCTATACCCGGGAAAGCAGCAAGGAAAAAGACAAGCTTACCGTTGGAAGTTTCCCCTATACCCTAAGGGGCCAAGCATACCGAGAGGGTTTTTCCTGATGTGCTGTTTCCTTACCTCATACGATTGAGGTTCTTTTTTGTAAGTTTGCATTCCACCCATATCCCAAGTCTCGAATTCTACTATTGTGTATATACAACATATTAGTGGTCTAGCATCTGGGACTTTTAGAATTCAGCTTTCTACTCAATATTACAGTGTTTTTTTCATATTGTGTTTGATTTGCTGTGCATCCTGTATTACATTTGTCATCCAATCACACATAATTATTGTGTGTACCATTGTCTCTTCACAACCAGCGCTACTACATCCCTTATCACGGGCTCTTAACACACACATTTTTATAGGGGGGGAGGCACTGTGCCAGCCGGGGACCCCCTTTTTCTCGGCCAGCACGGTTGCCTCTCTCCTCTCTAAGGGATAGCTGCTATAGGGTTGTTTTTTTGCTCCCAGGGGATTACTACCTTCTAGATTGATACAGGTTCACTCTATTGTGCTCCCATATCTCTTTTCCACCCCCTCAGTTTAGCGCCTTCCACCTTTTTCGCTTCCTGTCCCATATATATATATATATATATATATATATATATATATATATATATATATATATTACATTCCAGTTTACTGCCCCTTTATGCAAGGACTTTCCAGATGCAAGGAGGCATTTTATCATTTATATTTTTACATCTGCATAAAATATTATACTCTCAGACTAAGATTGCTCAGTGTTTGAAATGAGACAGGTAAACTTAAAACTGGTCAGTTTACACTACAGCTGACTTATTTTTAAAATACATAACAACAAGCCTAAATCCTGCATTTAACCAGATCTAATGGTATGAGTACCACAGCATATGGTTCCACCAAGACCATATAGAGTACAGCATTTTAAAAATCCATAAGTACAGCTGACAGATGGGAACATTTGTACACTATATTTGAAGTGGTGCCCTTGGTTGGGGAAAATGGAGAAAAAACAAACATATGTCAACCTTTTAAAAGTACTTTTCTTCATCTAGCAATCTACCCAGATCATTAATGTATAATTTTGAATTCACAGAATTATTTTTGTTTGCACATTTACAAATATGATTCTTTAAAAAGTGATCTATTAAATGCTGCAATTTATTTTATCATGCATGTCACACACTGTTGATTTAGGGGATGCAAGGTGCATAAATCTTTCTTTTTTTTACTAAATTGTAGTTTACCTCATTACTTGTCAGGTCAATGTAAACAAGTGCTGAGTGTCTGTTTGGGTGTCTGTGTCTGAGTGTGTTTTGTTGCGTGTCTGCTAGAGTGTCTATATGTAAATCCTTATGTGTGAGTGTGTGTGTGTGTTTGTGTATGTTACTACCTTTACAACATTTACAAGTTTAAATAGACACTTAAGAATAAAGTGCATATAAGTTTTAGTCACTTGGTAAAAAATTGCACATGTCAAAGGAGGGGGGGGGGGCCCTGATCAATGGTTAAGTCAGGGGCCCCAAAATTTCTAGTGGCGGCCCTGTCTCCTAGACCAATCCTCCCACCTCCTGTGTTTGTTGCCTGACTTGTAACCCAATCTCGTGCTGTCTCTTAGGGTTCTTTCCCCTTCTCCCCCCCTTGTCTCCCTCTTATTTGTTTGTTTGTAGTTGGTCTCCGATCTCTCTCTAAAAAAGGACCCTGTTGGTTTGTCTCTGTGGTGCTATTTGTCTCATTATTACTATCCTCCACAGCCGAGGAATCATTGTCTGACATAGTATTAGGTTTAGTCGATGGTATGAAATTAGTATGCCTCCTTCTGGGGAGTCTATCATTCCACGTAAATATTCTGCCCTTTTCGAAATCTTTGATATTTTGTTTATATTTGGCACATTTAATCTGTATAATTTCTGATTCTTTCCTATCTAATTCTGCTAGAGTGTTTTGTAAGCTGTCTTAAATGTTTCTAGGGACTCAAATTTATTAAGTTTGGAGTTCCACTCTTTGATTTGTTGATCTAATTCTGTCATCACTTCATTCTCATAGTCTGACAGTATAGCCACTAAAACCTCAGAACAATTAATCAAAGCTTGTTCCCATCTGTCTTTGTACGAATCTATATGGAATGCAAAATTATGAAAAAGTCTCACCCTCAGGCCCCTTGGAACAATGTGTTTTGCTAAAGTATTTCTCATACGTACTTTTATTCCAAAAGGATCTAGTATGTTTACGTATCAAATTTCCTAGCGTTTCTAGACCTTTTTCCCAGTCATCTAGTTCTTCTTGGTCAAGGTTAAGACTCTCCCCAAAGGAGGCAAATGTTCTATCAATTTCTGATAGTCTTTTGTTGTGTCTTTTATGGAAATCATCAGACAGGCTTATATTCGTCATAATTTTGTTTCACACTAGAATACCGTCATAAACAGTAGATAGATAAATTTCACAAGAGAGTGTGGAGGGTGCTCAGTGTCAATAAAATATTATACATACAAGGAAACAGAAGCACCATATAAAGCACTCACTTCAGAAAGGTATGTGGGTAGTGAAAGTCACAACTAAGATTTAAAAATTAACTTTTACTTAGTTATGATGAGAGTACGAAAATACGCATACAATTAAATTCTAAACTTATGTTATGAGATACCGGAATATTTATTCCGATTCTGATTAATTGCGATGCACAAACAATCTCTGGTATGGCGCTTTACAATTGAAATTGGATATCTACTTTATTATGTGATATCGCAATTTAAAATGTAATGATTGCGGGAAGATGAAATTACGTATAATGCGTTTCATTGTGACGCATGTGTAGTTTTTTGGTATGGCACATAACGACTGCGGGGTATCATGAAGATGAAACTACATATTCCTGACTGTAGATCTAAGATAGAAATACCTGTCAAATATAATCATGACGTAAAACATTAGAGAGAAACGTATCTTACTAAACGCATGAACGAAATGTTGTGTCACGTGATAGGGTCATATGACCAGCACGTCCATTAAAAAAGGAAAGAGATCGGATAGGCTTTCATTTTTGGCGTACATGGTATATGTCCTTATGATTGGTCCACAGGGTCTTTATAAGGGTATGGAAGCTCACACTCAGGTTCGCCTTTGACAAAGCTGAGGCAAAATGCGCATCAGGCGAACGTAACCTGGTGTGTGCTGCGTGTAGTATATGTTAAAAATTGTTCCACATACATTTATTTGTTATATACCGATTAATATATTTAGTATGTGTTTAAAAAGTTCCACATACGTTTATTTATTTGATGTTAATACAATTTTGGGGATATTAATATTGAAGTGAATATTGGGAGTGGGAAAGGTTTCTCTAATTATATGGTTTCAAGACACAGCTCCTTATAACAGACAAACATATTTAGATCAACCTATATTTGTACCGTATATTTGCTATTATATCTAAGGTATATCTTAAATTCAGCACACACAGGTTTCCTACCTCTGTTTCTTTTAACACTACAGGGAGTGCAGAATTATTAGGCAAGTTGTATTTTTGAGGATTAATTTTATTATTGAACAACAACCATGTTCTCAATGAACCCAAAAAACTCATTAATATCAAAGCTGAATAGTTTTGGAAGTAGTTTTTAGTTTGTTTTTAGTTATAGCTATTTTAGGGGGATATCTGTGTGTGCAGGTGACTATTACTGTGCATAATTATTAGGCAACTTAACAAAAAACAAATATATACCCATTTCAATTATTTATTTTTACCAGTGAAACCAATATAACATCTCAACATTCACAAATATACATTTCTGACATTCAAAAACAAAACAAAAACAAATCAGTGACCAATATAGCCACCTTTCTTTGCAATGACACTCAAAAGCCTGCCATCCATGGATTCTGTCAGTGTTGTGATCTGTTCACCATCAACATTGCGTGCAGCAGCAACCACAGCCTCCCAGACACTGTTCAGAGAGGTGTACTGTTTTCCCTCCTTGTAAATCTCACATTTGATGATGGACCACAGGTTCTCAATGGGGTTCAGATCAGGTGAACAAGGAGGCCATGTCATTAGATTTTCTTCTTTTATACCCTTTCTTGCCAGCCACGCTGTGGAGTACTTGGATGCGTGTGATGGAGCATTGTCCTGCATGAAAATCATGTTTTTCTTGAAGGATGCAGACTTCTTCCTGTACCACTGCTTGAAGAAGGTGTCTTCCAGAAACTGGCAGTAGGACTGGGAGTTGAGCTTGACTCCATCCTCAACCCGAAAAGGCCCCACAAGCTCATCTTTGATGATACCAGCCCAAACCAGTACTCCACCTCCACCTTGCTGGCGTCTGAGTCGTATTGGAGCTCTCTGCCCTTTACCAATCCAGCCACGGGCCCATCCATCTGGCCCATCAAGACTCACTCTCATTTCATCAGTCCATAAAACCTTAGAAAAATCAGTCTTGAGATATTTCTTGGCCCATTCTTGACGTTTCAGCTTGTGTGTCTTGTTCAGTGGTGGTCGTCTTTCAGTCTTTCTTACCTTGGCCATGTCTCTGAGTATTGCACACCTTGTGCTTTTGGGCACTCCAGTGATGTTGCAGCTCTGAAATATGGCCAAACTGGTGGCAAGTGGCATCTTGGCAGCTGCACGCTTGACTTTTCTCAGTTCATGGGCAGTTATTTTGCGCCTTGGTTTTTCCACACGCTTCTTGCGACCCTGTTGACTATTTTGAATGAAACGCTTGATTGTTCGATGATCACGCTTCAGAAGCTTTGCAATTTTAAGAGTGCTGCATCCCTATGCAAGATATCTCACTATTTTTGACTTTTCTGAGCCTGTCAAGTCCTTCTTTTGACCCATTTTGCCAAAGGAAAGGAAGTTGCCTAATAATTATGCACACCTGATATAGGGTGTTGATGTCATTAGACCACACCCCTTCTCATTACAGAGATGCACATCACCTAATATGCTTAATTGGTAGTAGGCTTTCGAATCTATACAGCTTGGAGTAAGACAACATGCATAAAGAGGATGATGTGGTCAAAATACTCATTTGCCTAATAATTCTGCACTCCCTGTATATGTTTGTTTTGTATATATTAAGTCCAGGTATTACGGACTATTTTATAAGATAACTAAATAAAAGTTAACTTTTAAATCTTAGTTGTGACTTTCACTACCCACATACCTTTCTGGAGTGAGTGCTTTATATGGTGCTTCTGTTTCTTTGTATTTATAATATTATATTGGCACTGAGCACCCTCCACACTCTCTAGTGTGGGTTTACTAGATACATATTCACACAACAAACATTGTTAAACTGACTTTATCCCTGGCAGAACAGCCCAGAAGATCATAAGGAAAGCCATGTCACTGATTGAATTTGTATCTTTGTGTCAGGGTGCCAGGAATCAGACAAGAAGTGCAAAAATAATCACACCTTTATTAATAGCAAAAAATAATAAAAAGAGCTGGTAGTCAGATGAGTTGAGTCAGGAGCCAAAGCGAATAGTCAGACGAGCCGAGTCAGGAGCCACAGCGAGTAGTCAGACGAGCCGGAATCAGGTACAGTCAGGTACAAGCCAGGGATCAGGAACCAGGAGGGACGTCAGACAGCCAGGTAATAAACAGGAGCTCTCACAAGCAGGTCTGAGACAACGCAAGGGCAAAGCATAATGAACAGAGGCCCTTTAAATAATAAGTGATGACATCACAATTCTGAGACTGCATCCTGTCTCACACTGATGATGAACACCAGTCTGGCCATAAAAGGAAGTGCAGGAAATGAGCAGCATCACACTAAAATGCAACAAGTCAGCAAGAAAGGTGAGTAAAATGGCTGCCAGCAGCACATGGCAAACAAAAGAGGGAAAAAACCCTGAAACCTTGGCACATAAAACAAACTCAAAATATAAGCAAGATTTCATACTACTAACAGTAGACGCCGAAAAAGCATTTGATTCTGTTTTATGGGATCATTTGCTTATGGCCTTAACTAACTTTTAAGTTTTGCGTTATGAGTGAAAAAGCAGCATTATGGCTCTTTTTCACTACCACTGTTATTACGAGTCTTGTAGGTATAGCTGTACCGCACACCTTTTTGGCCGTCACGCAATGTAACTACCACACCTTTCAAAAAGTCCTTTTTCAATGGGACTTCCATAGCGCCGGTATTACGAGTTTGCCTGTCCAGCCAAAAAGTGAGCGGTACAGCCCATAACTACAAGATCTGTACCGCCACCTGAAAGTCAGTAGTTATGAGTTTTACGCTACAAAGCTGTAGCATAAAACTCATAACTAAAGTGCTAAAAAGTACACTAACACCCATAAACTACCTATTAACCCCTAAACCGAGGCCCTCCCGCATCACAAACACTAAAATTAAATTATTAACCTCTAATCTGCCACTCTGGACATTGCCGTCACTATAATAAACATATTAACCCCTAAACCGCCGCACTCCCACATCGCAAACACTAGTTAAATCTTATTAACCCCTAATCTGCTGACCCCAATGTCGCTGCCACTATACTAAAGTTATTAACCCCTAAATCTAACCCTAAGTCTAAACCTAACCCTAACGTAACCTTAACAACCACTAACTTTAACGTAATTAAAATAATTCCAAATAAAAATTACAATTAATACCTAAATTATTCCAATTTAAAACTAAATAAATACCCTTCAAATAAAACCTAAGCTAACTACACTATAACTAATAGTTACATTGTAGCTATCTTAGGTTTTATTTTTATTTCACAGCTAAGTTTGTATTTATTTTAACTAGGTTGATTAGTTAGTAAATAGTTATTAACTATTTACTAACTACCTAGAAAAAATAAATACAAATTTACCTGTAAAATAAAACCTAACCTGCCTTACAGTTAAACCTAACATTAGACTAAAATTAAATAAATTAAATTAAAAAAATACATTTATCTATATTACAAAAAATAATAAACACTAAATTATCAAATATTTAAACTAATTACACCTAATCTAATAGCCCTATCAAAATAAAAAAAGCCCCCCAAAATAAAAAAAACCTTAGCCTACACTAAACTGCCAATAGCCCTTAAAAGGGCCTTTTGCTGGGCATTGCCCCAAAGAAATCAGCTCTTTTACCTGTAAAAAATAAAAACAACCCCCAACAGTAAAACCCACCACCCACACAACCAACCCCCCAAATGAAAACCTACCTAAAAAACCTAAGCTCCCCATTGCCCTGAAAAGGGCATTTCGATGGCCATTGCCCTTAAAAGGGCATTTATCTCTTTTACAGTGCCCAAAGTCCCTAATCGAAAAATAAAACCCAACCAATGAATCCTTAAAAAACCTAACACTAATCCCTGAAGATCCACTTACAGTTTTTGAAGACAGAACTTCCATCCTCATGCAGCCGGAAGAAGTATTCATCCAAGCGGCAAGAAGTCCTCAATGAAGCTGGATAAAGACTTCTGCCCCCCTGAAGGACGACTTCTTGCCGCTTGGATGAAGACTTCTCCCGGCTTCATTGAGGACTTCTTGCCACTTGGATGAAGACTTCACCCGGCTGGATGAGGATGGATGCCCTGTCTTCAAAAACTGTAAGTGGATCTTCGGGGTTAGTGTTTTTTTAAGGGTTTATTGGGTGGGTTTTATTTTTAGATTAGGGACTTTGGGCACCGTTAAAGAGCTAAATGCCCTTTTAAGTTCAATGCCCATTCAAATTCCCTTTTCAGGGCAATGGGGAGCTTAGGTTTTTTAGGTAGGTTTTTATTTGGGGGGGGTTGGTTGTGTGGGTGGTGGGTTTTACTTTTGGGGGGTTGTTTTTATTTTATTTTTACAGGTAAAATAGCTGATTTCTTTGGGGCAATGCCCCGCAAAAGGCCCTTTAAAGGGTTATTGGCAGTTTAGTGTAGGCTAGGGGTTTTATTATTTGGGGGGGGGGCTTTTTTATTTTGATAGGGCTATTAGATTAGAAGTAATTTGTTTTTATTTTTGATAATTTCTTTCTTTGTTTTGTGTAATTTAGTGTTTATTATTTTTTATAATTTAGAGAAATTTATTTTTTTAATTTAATTTATTTAATTTTATTGTAATGTTAGGTGTTAGTGTAACTCAGGTTAGGTTTTATTTTACAGGTAAATTTGTATTTATTTTAACTAGGTATCTAGTAAATAGTTAATAACTATGTACTAACTAGTCTACCTAGTTAAAATAAATACAAACTTAGCTGTGAAATAAAAATAAAACCTAAGCTAGCTACAGTGTGACTATTAAGTTATATTGTAGCTAGCTTAGAGTTTATTTTACAGGTAAGTATTTAGTCTTAAATAGGTATTATTTAGGTAATAGTAATTTTTATTTAGATTTATTTTAATTATATTAAAGTTAGGGGTGTTAGGGTTAGGGTTAGACTTAGGGTTAGGTTTAGGAGTTAATATATTTATTTAGTGTTTGTGATGTGGGAGGCCAGAGGTTTATGGGTTAATAACTTTAGTATAGTGGTGACGTTGGGACGGCAAATTAGAGGTTAATAAATGTATGTAGGTGACGGCAACATTGGGGGCGGCAGATTAGGGGTTAAAAAGTGTAGGTAGGTGGCGGCGACATTGGGGGCGGCAGATTAGGGGCTAATAAGTGTAGGTAGGTGTTGGGGGTGGCAGATTAGGGGTGTTTAGACTCTGGGTTTATGTTCGGGTGTTAAGTGTAAACATACATTTTCTTTCCCATAGACATCAATGGGGCTGCATTACAGAGCTTTAAGCTCCGTCATTGCAGGTGTCTATGGGGAAATCGTGCACGAGCACGTCAAAGCAGCGCTGGTATTTGTGTGTGGTATGGAGCTCAAAGCAACCTATCGCCAAGTTTTTGCAAACCTGTAATAGCAGCGCTATTAAAGGTGAGCTGTGGAAATAACTTGCAAGTTATTACCGAGCCACTCATAACGCAAAACTCGTAATCTAGTTGTTTGTTTTTTTAGACCACTTCCTAATTTATATTATATCAATATATCAGAATCCAGTTTCCTTCTTGAGTATAAACAGTTTTCTTTTAAAAAGATACAAGACAGAGTTGTCCCCTATCTCCGCTTTTATTCAATATAGCTCTAGAACCGTTAGCAATAAAATGTTGAGATAGTTTAGAGGGCTTTAACATAGGCCAACAGAAAGCTACCCTTTAGCTGTACGTGGACAATTTTCTATTTTTTATCGGGAATTCCAAAAAGAATATTACTTTTTAATATTATAGCTGAATTCAGCAAATTTGCTGGCTATAAAATTAATCTCACTAAAAGATCTTACTGGTGATCAAAAATAAAAATAGTCTTCTAGAAAACCCTTTTAAACTTGCAGACAGAAGTATTAAATATCTGTGGATAACCATTTCTAAAAATCCGGAAGAATGGTATGATCTCAACTATATTCCTATTTGGCAAAAATGCTTTCAGGAGCTAAAATGTTGGAGTAAACTCCTGCTGACTCTGTCAGCAAAAATAACTTTGATAAAAATACGGTTATTCCCAAAAATTCTTACAAAACGTATTCTTAAAAAATTGTTACAAAACATCCCTTTATTTATCCATAAGGCAGATACTCAAAAAATTCAATCTAATTGTTCCCGATTTCTTTGGGCTCCATTGAAACCATGTATATCCTTAATTAGGGATACTTACCCTAAAGAAATGGGAGGTTTTGCCTTTCCCAATATTAAAAACTATAATTCGGCTTGTATATTAAAAATAGCTCTAGACTGGCTCACAGAAGACAACTATGTTACGTATTATGTTAGAAGAAGCTATGATTAGTCCATACACTCTTAAAGCTCTCTTACATCTGAACCAACCTAAACTTATCAAAGATTGCGCCCCAAAATACACAATATATAATGTACTCCTGAATTGAAGCAAAGTATGTACATACCTTGGGATAAACTATTAAATATCTAAATATCTCCCTATCCAGGGAAACCCAGATTTTGAAAGTGGCTTCACCTCTACTGCTTTTAAAGAATGGTCCTCTAATAATCTTAAATATATTATTCAATCCACTTACAAAATGGATTAGAACATTTTACTCCATATCCAGGTAATTGTATCTAGACAACAGGGGCGGACTGACAATTCAGGCAAATAGGCCCTTGCCCGAGGGCCCAGCATCAGTTAGGGGGCCCCATTATCCCCATGCATCATACTGCAGAGCAGAGCAGGATTTAATTTTAATAATATTTTTATTTTTTTCGGGCTTTGTTTGGATTTCTTTTACTGGTGGCTGGGGGGGGGGGGGGGATGCTGGAGCGAGGAGACTTGGAGTCTGAGAAGGAAGGAGCTGCTGCCGCTGCCGCCGGTGAGTGTGATATAGTTTTACCCAATAGCATGTGGCTCTGTCTCCTAGCTCCGCCCACCTCCGGCCGTGCGCACACAATTTTAAATGCGCAGTTGGCGGCACTGCAGCAGTAGCTAGCGTGTGTGGCTACGTGTGGTGAAACAGCAACTGAACTGACTGCTGAAGGAGCCGAATGAAACAGGGATCCCAGGCACTGCAGGCAGGTAGAAGTATATAATGTAGTATATAATGTCTACTGATGGGACTGAGACAGGAGCGGCACTGTCACACTACTGTGTATCGGCATAACTCTCCCATCCAGTTAATGTCACTGCACTACTGAAAAACTAAGAAGCTGTTCACAGTTCAAGTAGGTTAGAAAGTGCCAGCAACAATATTTATTACAGACTAGTGGAGTTCATAGAGCCGATCAGCTTTGGTTTCACTTTCAACTATGATCTGTGCCTCACGGCACTGATCTGATCTAGGAGCAAAAACTTTACCCTGCCTCCTGCTTCCACAAATATCTTACAGCAAAGCAGGGCAAAGGTTAGGTCATCCCTCCTTCTCCCAGAGCTTCTCCAACATGAACGATCTAAGAAATATTTTTAACTTACAGGGTAAGTGTTTACATTACAGCTCAAATGGGGATGATGTGTGTGGTATAAAATGGGAAATAACTGTTAATAGTGCCTATTATATAATCTAATTACAGTAGATCTCATACCTCCATATTTTATTAAGGAATCTTTATATTTGTTGTGCTACTGTTGAGCATACATTTTGCTTGCATTCCATTAGTGCTTGTGGAACATTTTTATTTATTTAATTATTTATTTAAAACTAGAGGAGAGATGTTTATTTTATTGATGCTTAACTGATGCTTAGGCTTACCTGAAACTTGCATACTAGTGATCTCAATATGTCATACTGTTTAACCCATTAGATGTTAGAGAGCTCAGGAGTGTGTAATGCATATATGTAGTAGCCACCAAAAATCATTCTGCTCAACAGGACATCATATAGCTAAATAAACATTTCTACATTTTAAAAAGAACATGAATTCTAAGCATATGCCTATTAGATAACCTCAGCATGAGGATGTTAGAAAGTTGTTTTTTAAGGGTACATTAAGATGAGTATGTGCCCATGTGTCCCTCCATATAATTGTCATTTTATCACAGTAGTTTAGTTTGATATTTTGTCAGATTTGCAGTACCTTTATATTGTGTAGTGTACTAGTGTGCTCTGTATCAGTATCCATGTACTCAGCATCTGCATTTAGACAGAGCATAACATTTTAAGCAACTTTCCAATTTACTTCTATTAGTTAATTTGCTTCCTTCTCTTGTTATACTTTGCTGAAAGGTTTATCTAGGAAAGCCAGGAACAGCAAAGAACCTAAAGTAGGTTCTAGCTGCTTATTGGTGGCTGTATATACAGTATATATCGATTGTGATTGGCTCACCCATGTGTTCAGTTAGAAACCAGTAGTGCATTGCTGCTCCTTCAATAAATGATACCAAGAGAATGAAGCACATTTGATAAAAGAAGTAAACTGGAAAGTTGTTTAAAATTGTATGTTCTGCCTAAATCATGAATTTTTTGGGGGGGTTTCATGTTCCTTTAAAGTTTAATTTTGACTCTACTCTCCCTTTAAAATTGATTTCTCTAAACCTGCCCTGCTTAGGATGGTTTCAGTTAAAATAAAGATAGTTGTATCTTTATTTAGTATAGACCCAAACTTATAGGATCATGGATCTTTTATTTAAAGGAAATATACAAATACAAATAAATGATTTTACCTCTTTAGCTGTCAGTAACAAATGTAACAAATTATTTTACCCCCTTGTCTGCCCCTCATTTATTTCTGCTCCATACTGTAGTGCATATAGGCATGGGGATTTTTTTTTTGGCATAAGCACTTGTTAATTTACAATATTTAGTTCTAATTTAAAATATTTAAGGAAAATCATTGTCTCTTTATAGGGCAATTAAAAACATGGTGGGGGAGGGGCATGTGAGGTGGGAGGGGCACATGAGATGGGAGGGGCAATAGGGTAAATATGGGGAAAAGGAGGTAGGTAGGTGGAGCAAAGAGGGGGTGAGGGGCCCTGCCATACTTTTGCCCAGGGGCCCTGGTTGGTGTCAGTCCGCCCCTGCTAGACAAGAAAAACTCTTTTGCTTATCTGAAAGTCAGACACTATTTTCTCAGTCAAAATCTTGTCGAAGGAAATCCGTGGTCGTTGGGCCCACTTGATCTAATTATTGATAGATTCCGCCTAGGCAAACACTCACTGATGGCTATCTATGGATGTCTGTCATCTAAAGACGCAGAAGATAAAGTGATTAAGGTTTTTTCATTTATGGAGCACAGAAGTCCCAGGCAGCAATTTTGACTTCTTTCAAAAAAGCTTTTCACATATTAAACTTTTGAATAGAGCATATCTAATGCCTAAGTTAATGGCTAAATGGAATACTCGGGGAGCTAATGTTTGCTCCAGATGTAGTTCGCCTGCTGCGGACTTACCACACCTTTTCTATACCTGCCCAAAAATTCAAAAATGATGGAGACAAATAAAGTACTGGTTAAACAGATTTTTGTCAACTAGAATTATCTTAGAGCCTTAACATATTTTTTTCCTATTCACGCAAAGGAGTGTGCAGAATAAGGCATTGATTAATACTGCAATTTTAATAGCCAGACAGATGATACTTAATTCCTGGAAGGAGAGGAAAGCTCCAAGCATAACTGCATTTGCACATAATATGTTACATCAAATAGCTCTGGGTCAGCATGACCCCCTAATCTTTCAAGATAATAAGTTAAAAGCCTTCTTGATCAAATGAGTAATTTTAGCCCAACCTAGAGAAACCCAATTCCAGATCATATATAACTTTCATGCCTCTCCCCTCTTTCTTCATTGCATTGTAGACAACATCTATTATGAACCCCTCCTTCCCCGCCCCTCTCCCTTGTCTCCCAACCTAGCGAAACACAATTCCAGATCATAGATGACTTGTGCCTCTCCCCTCTTTCTTCACCAGATACTACTTGAAGACTACCCCAAGCATTGAAAACAACATCTATTCTAAACCCCTCCTTCCCCGTCCCTCTCCCATATCTCTTCTCCCCCTTTCTTGGCCTTTTTCTCTTTTTATTTTTATTTTTTATTTTTTTTTCTCTCTCTCTCTCTCTCTCTCTCCTTCTTTTAGGTGGTTTCTGTTATATTTTATCTTTTATCTTAAAATCTAGACCTTCTATGGAAATCTGATAAAACAGACGTATCAAATTTAAATACTTTTCTTTTGGTATATTTAAGATGAGGAAGAAACGGACAATAACTTCATATTTAATAACTCAAGGTTGTATCTTTAAATTTGTTCTTTTTTTCTTTTTCTTTCTTTTTCTTTTTGTCTGACATAAAGTATATCAAAAATGGGTGAAGACAGAACAAGATTATTTCTTTTTTTTGACAATATTTATTGTATGACGCATGACATGATGTCTTTTTTCTGTATCCATTTATATATTGTTTTCTGTATTTAGGTCTCACCTTTATTTTTGTGATCATTTGTTGTTTTATTATTTTGGTACGCCTGTAAATACCAATAAAAATTATGTTTAAAAAAAGAAAATAAGATAGACATATAGATATGTTATAGCATATGCTTAGTTCCCTGTTAAAGTGATATAAAACCCTAACATTTTTTAAAAAGATTCTAATTTATTCTATTATTAAATTTGCTTAATTCTCATTATATTCTGTGTTGAAGAGATACCTAGGCAGGTATATGGAGAACTATATTGCAGGAAATAGATCTTATGTCCGTGCTTTTCAACAAAAGATACCAAGTGAATTAAGAGAAATTGATACAGAAAGTAAAGTTGAAAATGAATACGACAGCGTTCAAACAGTCATTTTTCCAGGTGAAACAATGTGCACACAGTTCAATGTGATATATGGCTGCTTCTTTTGAATGCACAAAATGTGCCTAGTACATTCAGAAAAATAAGTAATGGGCGTATAGGGCAATAAGAGATGTACCTTGTGTGTTGTCTGGAACCAAGCTTGCAGGAGATGTGAACAGTGCAGATGTCAGGGACAAGCTGAAGTCCTTACCAGATAAGCAGAAACAGTTGTCAGCACATAGGGTTAATCCAAGAGAGTATTCAATAGCCAAGCTTATGCTCAATTCCAAAATATCTCTCAAGAACCAAATGTCACAACAAAGTCACAACAAAGTGAGGCGGCCAAAGAGAAGTCATAGTTCTGTTCCAGAGGTCAGTAGCCAGTAAATTAGTCCTTATATCATTGTACAGGCAGGAATGAGGCTTAACACATTAACCAGGACATAACCAGGGATCAAAACTAGGAAAGCAATACAGGAACAGGAATGACAGGACTTCCATGAGAATAACCAAGAACCCGGCTGGTTTCAGCAATAACCGTTATATACCTCCCCCATAGTCCTTGGTGCCAAAACCACTGCAGGGTCACTTTTGACATCTAAAAGCAAATTCCTAAAATATTTTGGATTATTTTTTTTATTGTTATTTTGACATGTTCGTTAATAAACTATACAGTTTTAAACTTTAGTGACTTCCATATTTTGATCTTTTGAGGTATATTGCCTGGTTTAATTTTAGGTTACGGGTATTTCCTGTTTTTTTGTATACTCCTGATTATTATATGAATGGAAAATGGGTGGGTCCAAATAACTTAGGGCGATGTAAAGGTTTTTATTAAATATTAAAAATTGTGATACTAGAACTCACTTTCATTGTTTGTTTTGTGCATACTCACATAAATTATCCTCCTCCTGCTGTTAAGCGTACTTTAATACACCCAGTAAGTGTAAATTGAGACCACCTGACAGGACAGCTATAAAACAGGGTTGGAATGCTGTTACACTTGGTAAATGGGGTCACCTGAATGGGATAGCTGTGGATACAGAGACTGAGGTTTTCAGCTAGGTGGGGAGCAGCAAATCAGCCCAGACCATTAGGTGCCTATTCCTTGTGAGTGTACCTGACTTTTATAGAGAAGTTACAGCACAAATGGGAGCATCCTTGTTCCGAATTTTCAGATTTATACTACAAGGAAAGTAGGCAAAATAAAAAATATATATATATACGGCCAGATTACGAGTTTTGCGTTATTAGCGGCTCGTTAACTTGCAAGTTATTTCCACCTCTCACCTTTAATAGCGCTGCTATTACAGGTTTGCAAAAACTCGGCGTTAGCGGGCAATAGCAATATGGCAGCGTTGAGCTTCATACCGCACACAAATACCAGCGCTGCTTTGAGCTGGTTTTACGTGCTCGTGCACGATTTCCCCATAGACATCAATGGGGAGAGCCGTCTGAAATAAAAAGCCTAACACCTGCAATAAAGGAGCGTAAAGCTCCGTAACGCAGCCCCATTGATTCCTATGGGGAAAGAAAATTTATGTTTAAACCTAACACCCTAAGAAAAACCCTAGTCTAAACACCCCTAATCTGCCACCCCCGACATCGCCGCTACCTACATTACACTCATTAACCAGTAATCTGCTGCCCCTAATGTCGTTGCCACCTACATACATTTATTAACCCCTAATCTGCCACCCCAAATGTCGCTGCCCCAACTATACTAAAGTTATTAACCCCTAAACCTCTGATCTCCTACATCACTAACACTAAATAACAGAATTTATGCTTACCTGATAAATTACTTTCTCCAACGGTGTGTCCGGTCCACGGCGTCATCCTTACTTGTGGGATATTCTCTTCCCCAACAGGAAATGGCAAAGAATCCCAGCAAAGCTGGCCATATAGTCCCTCCTAGGCTCCGCCCACCCCAGTCATTCGACCGACGGACAGGAGGAAATATATATAGGAGAAACCATATGGTACCGTGGTGACTGTAGTTAGAGAAAATAATTAATCAGACCTGATTAAAAAACCAGGGCGGGCCGTGGACCGGACACACCGTTGGAGAAAGTAATTTATCAGGTAAGCATAAATTCTGTTTTCTCCAACATTGGTGTGTCCGGTCCACGGCATCATCCTTACTTGTGGGAACCAATACCAAAGCTTTAGGACACGGATGAAGGGAGGGAGCAAATCAGGTTACCTAAACGGAAGGCACCACAGCTTGTAAAACCTTTCTCCCAAAAATAGCCTCCGAAGAAGCAAAAGTATCAAATTTGTAAAATTTGGCAAAAGTGTGCAGTGAAGACCAAGTCGCTGCCTTACATATCTGGTCAACAGAAGCCTCGTTCTTGAAGGCCCATGTGGAAGCCACAGCCCTAGTGGAGTGAGCTGTAATTCTTTCAGGAGGCTGCCGTCCGGCAGTCTCATAAGCCAATCGGATGATGCTTTTAAGCCAAAAGGAAAGAGAGGTAGAAGTCGCTTTTTGACCTCTCCTTTTACCAGAATAAACAACAAACAAGGAAGATGTTTGTCTGAAATGTTTAGTAGCCTCTAAATAGAATTTTAGAGCATGGACTACGTCCAAATTGTGTAACAAACGTTCCTTCTTTGAAACTGGATTCGGACACAAAGAAGGTACAACTATCTCCTGGTTAATATTTTTGTTAGAAACAACTTTAGGAAGAAAACCAGGCTTAGTACGCAAAACCACCTTATCTGCATGGAACACCAGATAGGACGGAGAACACTGCAGAGCAGATAACTCTGAAACTCTTCTAGCAGAAGAAATTGCAACCAAAAACAAAACTTTCCAAGATAGTAACTTAATATCTATGGAATGTAAAGGTTCAAACGGAACCCCTTGAAGAACTGAAAGAACTAGATTTAGACTCCAGGGAGGAGTCAAAGGTCTGTAAACAGGCTTGATCCTAACCAGAGCCGGAACAAATGCTTGAACATCTGGCACAGCTGCCAGTCTTTTGTGTAGTAAGACAGATAAAGCAGAGATCTGTCCCTTTAGAGAACTTGCAGATAATCCTTTCTCCAAACCTTCTTGTAGAAAGGAGAGAATCTTAGGAATTTTTATCTTATTCCATGGAAATCCTTCAGATTCACACCAACAGGTATATTTTTTCCATATTTTATGGTAAATTTTTCTAGTTACAGGTTTTCTGGCCTGAACCAGAGTATCTATTAAGGAGAAATTTGTTTAGGATCTTCAAATCCAAAATTGGTCTGAAAGTTCCCTCTTTTTTGGGAACTACGAACAGATTGGAATAAAATCCCATTCCTTGTTCCTTTATCGGAACTGGGTGTATCACTCCCATCTTTAACAGGTCTTCTACACAATGTAAGAATGCCTGTCTCTTTATTTGGTTTGAGGATAAGTGAGACATGTGGAACCTTCCCCTTGGGGGTAGTTCCTGGAATTCCAGGAGATAACCTTGAGAAACTATTTCTAGCGCCCAAGGATCCTGAACATCTCTTGCCCAAGCCTGAGCAAAGAGAGAGAGTCTGCCCCCCACTAGATCCGGTCCCGGATCGGGGGCTACTCCTTCATGCTGTTTTGTTAGCAGTGGCGGGCTTCTTGGCCTGCTTACCCTTGTTCCAGCCTTGCATCGGTTTCCAGGTTGGTTTGGGTTGTGAGGCATTACCCTCTTGCTTAGAGGATGCAGAATTAGAGGCCGGTCCGTTCCTGCGAAAGGGACGAAAATTAGACTTATTTTTAGCCTTAAAAGACCTATCCTGTGGAAGGGCGTGGCCCTTTCCCCCAGTGATGTCTGAAATAATCTCTTTCAATTCTGGTCCAAATAAAGTTTTACCTTTGAAAGGGATGTTAAGCAATTTTGTCTTGGATGACACATCCGCTGACCAAGACTTTAGCCAAAGCGCTCTGCGCGACACGATAGCAAACCCTGAATTTTTCGCCGCTAATCTAGCTAATTGCAAAGCGGCATCTAAAATAAAAGAGTTAGCCAATTTAAGTGCGTGAACTCTGTCCATAACCTCCTCATATGGAGTCTCTCTACTGAGCGACTTTTCTAGTTCCTCAAACCAGAACCACGCTGCTGTAGTGACAGGAACAATGCACGAAATTGGTTGTAGAAGGTAACCTTGCTGTACAAAAATCTTTTTAAGCAAACTTTCCAATTTTTTATCCATAGGATCTTTGAAAGCACAACTATCTTCGATAGGAATAGTAGTGCGTTTGTTTAGAGTAGAAACTGCTCCCTCGACCTTAGGGACTGTCTGCCATAAGTCCTTTCTGGGGTCGACCATAGGAAATAATTTCTTAAATATAGGGGGGGGAACAAAAGGTATGCCGGGCTTTTCCCACTCCTTATTTACTATGTCCGCCACCCGCTTGGGTATAGGAAAAGCGTCGGGGTGCACTGGAACCTCTAGGAACTTGTCCATCTTGCATAATTTCTCTGGAATGACCAAGTTGTCACAATCATCCAGAGTAGATAACACCTCCTTAAGCAGTGCACGGAGATGTTCTAATTTAAATTTAAATGTCACAACATCAGGTTCAGCTTGATGAGAAATTTTTCCTGAATCTGAGATTTCTCCATCTGACAAAACCTCCCTCATGGCCCCTTCAGATTGGTGTGAGGGTATGACAGAACAATTATCATCAGCGCCCTCTTGCTCTTCAGTGTTTAAAACAGAGCAATCACGCTTTCTCTGATAAGTAGGCATTTTGGATAAAATATTTGCTATGGAGCTATCCATTACAGCCGTTAATTGTTGCATGGTAATAAGCATTGGCGCACTAGATGTACTAGGGGCCTCCTGCATGGGCAAAACTGGTGTAGACACAGTAGGAGATGATGTAGTATCATGTTTACTCCCCTCATCTGAGGAATCATCTTGGGCAATTTCATTATCTGTGGCAGTACTGTCCTTACTTTGTTTGGACGCTATGGCACAATTATCACATAAATTTAAATGGGGAGACACATTGGCTTTCATACATATAGAACATAGCTTATCTGAAGGTACAGACATGTTAAACAGGCTTAAACTTGTCAACAAAGTACAAAAAACGTTTTAAAACAAAACCGTTACTGTCTCTTTAAATTTTAAACAGAAAACACTTTATTACTGAATATGTGAAAAAGTAAGAAGGAATTGTTCAAAAATTACCAAAATTTCACCACAGTGTCTTAAAGCATTAAAAGTATTGCACACCAAATTTCAGAGCTTTAACCCTTAAAATAACAGAACCGGAGCCGTTTTAAAATTTAACCCGTATACAGTCCCAGCTATAGTCTTTGCTGAGACCCAACCAAGCCCAGAGGGGAATACGATACCAATTGACGCCTTCTAGAAGCTTTTCCAGTAATTTTTAGATCCTCACACATGCATCTGCATGCCCTGCTCTCAAAAAACAACTGCGCAGTAATGGCGCGAAAATGAGGCTCAGTCTATAACTAGAAAGGCCCCCTGACTGGAAAAGGTGTCTAACACAGTGCCTGCCGTTATATAAATGTTCCCCAAGATTATAAATGCAAATTGTCAGCCTAAATCTGAATAATATGCCCAAATAAAGCAATCGATTTAGCCCATAAAAATGTCTACCAGTTTTTTAGCCCATAATAAGCCCTTTATTCTGTTTGTTTGGTCCCCATGAGGGGGAATGACAGCATTCCAGCATTACATGGTCTTGTTAGAAATATGGCTAGTCATACCTTAAGCAGAAAAGTCTGCTAACTGTTTCCTCCAACTGAAGTTACTTCATCTCAACAGTCCTATGTGGAAACAGCAATCGATTTTAGTTACTGTCTGCTAAAATCATCTTCCTCTCACAAACAGAAATCTTCATCCTTTTCTGTTTCAGAGTAAATAGTACATACCAGCACTATTTTAAAATAACAAACACTTGATAGAAGAATAAAAACTACATTTAAACACCAAAAAACTCTTAACCATCTCCGTGGAGATGTTGCCTGTGCAATGGCAAAGAGAATGACTGGGGTGGGCGGAGCCTAGGAGGGACTAAATGGCCAGCTTTGCTGGGACTCTTTGCCGTTTCCTGTTGGGGAAGAGAATATCCCACAAGTAAGGATGACGCAGTGGACCGGACACACCAATGTTGGAGAAAAATATATTAACCCCTTAACCTAACCCTAAGTCTAACCCTAACACCCCTAACTTTAATATAATTAAAATAAATCAAAAACATAATTTATGTAAGAACTTACCTGATAAATTCATTTCTTTCATATTAACAAGAGTCCATGAGCTAGTGACGTATGGGATATACATTCCTACCAGGAGGGGCAAAGTTTCCCAAACCTTAAAATGCCTATAAATACACCCCTCACCACACCCACAAATCAGTTTAACGAATAGCCAAGAAGTGGGGTGATAAGAAAAAAGTGCGAAGCATATAAAATAAGGAATTGGAATAATTGTGCTTTATACAAAAAATCATAACCACCACAAAAAAGGGTGGGCCTCATGGACTCTTGTTAATATGAAAGAAATGAATTTATCAGGTAAGTTCTTACATAAATTATGTTTTCTTTCATGTAATTAACAAGAGTCCATGAGCTAGTGACGTATGGGATAATGAATACCCAAGATGTGGATCTTTCCACACAAGAGTCACTAGAGAGGGAGGGATAAAATAAAGACAGCCAATTCCTGCTGAAAATAATCCACACCCAAAATAAAGTTTAATGAAAAACATAAGCAGAAGATTCAAACCGAAACCACTGCCTGAAGTACCTTTCTACCAAAAACTGCTTCAGAAGAAGAGAATACATCAAAATGGTAGAATTTAGTAAAAGTATGCAAAGAGGACCAAGTCGCTGCTTTGCAAATCTGATCAACTGAAGCTTCATTCCTAAACGCCCAGGAAGTAGAAACTGACCTAGTAGAATGAGCTGTAATCCTCTGAGGCGGAGTCTTACCCGAATTAACATAGGCAAGATGAATTAAAGATTTCAACCAGGATGCCAAAGAAATCGCAGAAGCTTTCTGGCCTTTTCTAGAACCAGAAAAGATGACAAATAGACTAGAAGTCTTTCGGAAAGATTTAGTAGCTTCAACATAATATTTCAAAGCTCTAACAACATCCAAAGAATGTAACGATTTCTCCTTAGAATTCTTAGGATTAGGACATAATGAAGGAACCACGATTTCTCTACTAATGTTGTTGGAATTCACAACCTTAGGTAAAAATTCAAAAGAAGTTCGCAACACCGCCTTATCCTGATGAAAAATCAGAAAAGGAGACTCACAAGAAAGAGCAGATAATTCAGAAACTCTTCTGGCAGAAGAGATGGCCAAAAGGAACAAAACTTTCCAAGAAAGCAATTTAATGTCCAATGAATGCATAGGTTCAAACGGAGGAGCTTGAAGAGCTCCCAGAACCAAATTCAAACTCCATGGAGGAGAAATTGACTTAATGACAGGTTTTATACGAACCAAAGCTTGTACAAAACAATGAATATCAGGAAGAATAGCAATCTTTCTGTGAAAAAGAACAGAAAGAGCAGAGATTTGTCCTTTCAAGGAACTCGCGGACAAACCCTTATCTAAACCATCCTGAAGAAATTGTAATATTCTCGGAATTCTAAAAGAATACCAAGAAAAATGATGAGTAAGACACCAAGAAATATAAGTCTTCCAGACTCTATAATATATCTCTCTAGATACAGATTTACGAGCCTGTAACATAGTATCAATCACAGAGTCAGAGAAACCTCTTTGACTAAGAATCAAGCGTTCAATCTCCATACCTTTAAGTTTAAGGATTTCAGATCCGGATGGAAAAAAGGACCTTGCGACAGAAGGTCTGGTCTTAACGGAAGAGTCCATGGTTGGCAAGATGCCATCCGGACAAGATCCGCATACCAAAACCTGTGAGGCCATGCCGGAGCTATTAGCAGAACAAACGAGCATTCCCTCAGAATCTTGGAGATTACTCTTGGAAGAAGAACTAGAGGCGGAAAGATATAGGCAGGATGATATTTCCAAGGAAGTGATAATGCATCCACTGCCTCCGCCTGAGGATCCCGGGATCTGGACAGATACCTGGGAAGTTTCTTGTTTAGATGAGAGGCCATCAGATCTATCTCTGGAAGCCCCCACATTTGAACAATCTGAAGAAATACCTCTGGGTGAAGAGACCATTTGCCCGGATGCAACGTTTGGCGACTGAGATAATCCGCTTCCCAATTGTCTACACCTGGGATATGAACCGCAGAGATTAGACAGGAGCTGGATTCCGCCCAAACCAAAATTCGAGATACTTCTTTCATAGCCAGAGGACTGTGAGTCCCTCCTTGATGATTGATGTATGCCACAGTTGTGACATTGTCTGTCTGAAAACAAATGAACGATTCTCTCTTCAGAAGAGGCCAAAACTGAAGAGCTCTGAAAATTGCACGGAGTTCCAAAATATTGATCGGTAATCTCACCTCCTGAGATTCCCAAACTCCCTGTGCCGTCAGAGATCCCCACACAGCTCCCCAACCTGTGAGACTTGCATCTGTTGAAATTACAGTCCAGGTCGGAAGAACAAAAGAAGCCCCCTGAATTAAACGATGGTGATCTGTCCACCACGTTAGAGAGTGTCGAACAATCGGTTTTAAAGATATTAATTGAGATATCTTCGTGTAATCCCTGCACCATTGGTTCAGCATACAGAGCTGAAGAGGTCGCATGTGAAAACGAGCAAAGGGGATCGCGTCCGATGCAGCAGTCATAAGACCTAGAATTTCCATGCATAAGGCTACCGAAGGGAATGATTGTGACTGAAGGTTTCGACAAGCTGTAATCAATTTTAGACGTCTCTTGTCTGTTAAAGACAGAGTCATGGACACTGAATCTATCTGGAAACCCAGAAAGGTTACCCTTGTTTGAGGAATCAAAGAACTTTTTGGTAAATTGATCCTCCAACCATGATCTTGAAGAAACAACACAAGTCGATTCGTATGAGACTCTGCTAAATGTAAAGACTGAGCAAGTACCAAGATATCGTCCAAATAAGGAAATACCACAATACCCTGTTCTCTGATTACAGACAGAAGGGCACCGAGAATCTTTGTGAAAATTCTTGGAGCTGTAGCAAGGCCAAACGGTAGAGCCACAAATTGGTAATGCTTGTCTAGAAAAGAGAATCTCAGGAACTGAAAATGATCTGGATGAATCGGAATATGCAGATATGCATCCTGTAAATCTATTGTGGACATATAATTCCCTTGCTGAACAAAAGGCAATATAGTCCTTACAGTTACCATCTTGAACGTTGGTATCCTTACATAACGATTCAATAATTTTAGATCCAGAACTGGTCTGAAGGAATTCTCCTTCTTTGGTACAATGAAGAGATTTGAATAAAACCCCATCCCCTGTTCCGGAACTGGAACTGGCATAATTACTCCAGCCAACTCTAGATCTGAAACACAATTCAGAAATGCTTGAGCTTTCACTGGATTTACTGGGACACGGGAAAGAAAAAATCTCTTTGCAGGAGGTCTCATCTTGAAACCAATTCTGTACCCTTCTGAAACAATGCTCTGAATCCAAAGATTGTGAACAGAATTGATCCAAATTTCTTTGAAAAAACGTAACCTGCCCCCTACCAGCTGGACTGGAATGAGGGCCGTACCTTCATGTGAACTTAGAAGCAGGCTTTGCCTTTCTAGCAGGCTTGGATTTATTCCAGACTGGAGATGGTTTCCAAACTGAAACTGCTCCTGAGGACGAAAGATCAGGCTTTTGTTCTTTGTTGAAACGAAAGGAACGAAAACGATTGTTAGCCCTGTTTTTACCTTTAGATTTTTTATCCTGTGGTAAAAAAGTTCCTTTCCCACCAGTAACAGTTGAAATAATAGAATCCAACTGAGAACCAAATAATTTGTTTCCCTGGAAAGAAATGGAAAGTAGAGTTGATTTAGAAGCCATATCAGCATTCCAAGTCTTAAGCCATAAAGCTCTTCTGGCTAAGATAGCTAGAGACATAAACCTAACATCAACTCTAATAATATCAAAAATGGCATCACAGATAAAATTATTAGCATGCTGAAGAAGAATAATAATATCATGAGAATCACGATTTGCTACTTGTTGCGCTAGGGTTTCCAACCAAAAAGTTGAAGCTGCAGCAACATCAGCCAATGATATAGCAGGTCTAAGAAGATTACCTGAACACAGATAAGCTTTTCTTAGAAAGGATTCAATTTTTCTATCTAAAGGATCCTTAAACGAGGTACCATCTGACGTAGGAATGGTAGTACGTTTAGCAAGGGTAGAAATAGCCCCATCAACTTTAGGGATTTTGTCCCAAAATTCTAACCTGTCAGGCGGAACAGGATATAATTGCTTAAAACGTTTAGAAGGAGTAAATGAATTACCCAATTTATCCCATTCTTTGGAAATCACTGCAGAAATAGCATTAGGAACAGGAAAAACTTCTGGAATAACCGCAGGAGCTTTAAAAACCTTATCTAAACGTATAGAATTAGTATCAAGAGGACTAGAATCCTCTATTTCTAAAGCAATTAGTACTTCTTTAAGTAAAGAGCGAATAAATTCCATCTTAAATAAATATGAAGATTTATCAGCATCAATCTCTGAGATAGAATCCTCTGAACCAGAAGAGTCCAAAGAATCAGAATGATGGTGTTCATTTAAAAATTCATCTGTAGAGAGAGAAGATTTAAAAGACTTTTTACGTTTACTAGAAGGAGAAATAACAGACAAAGCCTTCTTTATGGATTCAGAAACAAAATCTCTTATGTTATCAGGAACATTCTGCACCTTAGATGTTGAGGGAACTGCAACAGGCAATGGTACATTACTAAAGGAAATATTATCTGCTTTAACAAGTTTGTCATGACAATTATTACAAACAACAGCTGGAGGAATAGCTACCAAAAATTTACAGCAGATACACTTAGCTTTGGTAGATCCAGCAGGCAGTGATTTTCCTGTAGTATCTTCTGGCTCAGATGCAACGTGAGACATCTTGCAATATGTAAGAGAAAAAACAACATATAAAGCAAAATAGATCAAATTCCTTATAAGACAGTTTCAGGAATGGGAAAGAATGCCAAATAACAAGCTTCTAGCAACCAGAAGCAAATGAAAAATGAGACTGAAATAATGTGGAGACAAAAGCGACGCCCATATTTTTTAGCGCCAAATAAGACGCCCACATTATTTGGCGCCTAAATGCTTTTGGCGCCAAAAATGACGCCACATCCGGAACGCCGACATTTTTGGCGCAAAATAACGTCAAAAAAATGACGTAACTTCCGGCGACACGTATGACGCCGGAAACGGAAAAGAATTTTTGCGCCAAAAAAGTCCGCGCCAAGAATGACGCAATAAAATGAAGCATTTTCAGCCCCCGCGAGCCTAACAGCCCACAGGGAAAAAAGTCAAATTTTTGAGGTAAGAAAAATATGATAATTCAATGCATAATCCCAAATATGAAACTGACTGTCTGAAAATAAGGAAAGTTGAACATTCTGAGTCAAGGCAAATAAATGTTTGAATACATATATTTAGAACTTTATAAATAAAGTGCCCAACCATAGCTTAGAGTGTCACAGAAAATAAGACTTACTTACCCCAGGACACTCATCTACATGTTTGTAGAAAGCCAAACCAGTACTGAAACGAGAATCAGTAGAGGTAATGGTAAATATAAGAGTATATCGTCGATCTGAAAAGGGAGGTAAGAGATGAATCTCTACGACCGATAACAGAGAACCTTATGAAATAGACCCCGTAGAAGGAGATCACTGCATTCAATAGGCAATACTCTCTTCACATCCCTCTGACATTCACTGCACGCTGAGAGGAAAACCGGGCTCCAACTTGCTGCGGAGCGCATATCAACGTAGAATCTAGCACAAACTTACTTCACCACCTCCCTTGGAGGCAAAGTTTGTAAAACTGATTTGTGGGTGTGGTGAGGGGTGTATTTATAGGCATTTTAAGGTTTGGGAAACTTTGCCCCTCCTGGTAGGAATGTATATCCCATACGTCACTAGCTCATGGACTCTTGTTAATTACATGAAAGAAATTACTATTATTACCTAAATAATTCCTATTTAAAACTAAATACTTACATATAAATTAAACCCTAAGCTAGCTACAATATAACTTTATTTTTATTTCACAGCTAAGTTTGTATTTATTTTAACTAGGTAGACTAGTTAGTAAATAGATTGCTATAAAATTCCCAGAGTGGGAACTAAACGGGGCGCGCTGTTTTAAGCAAATATTTGATGTGTATGAACATAAGTCAATGTTCAGATAATGTAATACAATGTTTTAACCCGAAGGGAAGAGATCGCCCAAAGTAGCGACTGGTCAGTGGATGTAAAACAGTCTTGAAAGGGTCAGAAGTATAGGCCACTCCTCTTGTTCCCGGTGTGTGGGATAATCTACACAATCAGAGAAAAAAGAAAGGGCACCTCATAGTGTGAGTAAGTCTTGAAAGGACCGTATGATGCAAATTGAAAAGGCTTACCGAATGATGTTGCACCGTACTTGTGACCCGTGCCAGTGGGCAGACTAACTCTTAACAGGTGTTAGCACACTGATACGGCTTGTTGGTCCGCTGTTTCTTAATTTTCACCGGATTAGTCTCAGCCGTGCTCAAGGAATCCCTGCTCCAAAAGAGTGAGCTTGGTGTAGCGGTTTGCTTTGCTGTACGTCCAGAAAGCAATGTAACCATATAGAAACCAAATGACAACTTCCGAAGGATATAAAGATAAAAAGGCTTTTATTCTTAACACTGCAACACGTAAGAAATAGTCGTTTCCTCAGGCAATACAAACTGAATCATTTTGTATTGCCCAAGGAATTCAGTTTGTATTGAAATGCATTGCAGTGTTAAGAATAAAAGGCTTTTTATCTTTATATCCTAAAAAAAAATAAACACTAAATTGCACAAAATAAAAAAGAAATTATCAAATATTTAAACTAATTACACCTAATCTAATAGCCCTATCAAAATAACAAAAGCCCCCCTAAAATAAAAAGCCACCAAGCCTACACTAAACTGCGAATAACCCTTAAAAGGGCCTTTTACGGGGCATTGCCCCAAAGAAAGGGCATTAAGCTCTTTTTCTGTGCCCAAAACCCTAATTTAATATTGAAAACCCACCCAATAAACCCTTAATAAAACAATAGTAACACTAAGATCCACTTACAGTTTTTGAAGACCGGACATACATCCTCATCCAGCCGGGAGAAGTCTTCATCCAAGCGGGCAGAAGTCCTCAATGAAGCCGGGAGAAGTCTTCATCCAAGCAGCAAGAAGTCGTCTTCAAGGCGGGCAGAAGTCTTCATCCAGACATCATCTTCTATCTTCATCCTTCCGATGCGGAGTGGCTCCATCTTCAAGACATTCAGCACGGAGCATCCTCTTCTTTCGCTGGCTATTCAAGAGTGAAGTTTCCTTTAAATGACGTCATCCAAGATGGCATCCCTTGAATTCCAATTGGCTGATAGATAGAATTCTATCAGCCAATCGGAATTAAAGGGTACAAAATCCTATTGGCTGATTGCATCAGCCAATAGGATTTTTTACCCTTTAATTTTGATTGGCTGATAGAATTGGTTGAGAATGGATGTCCGGTCTTCAAAAACTGCAAGTGGATCTTCGGGGGTTAGTGTTAGGTTTTATTAAGGGTTTATTTTTAGATAAGGGGCACAGAAAAAGAGTTAAATGCCCTTTTAAGGGCAATGCCCATCCAAATTCCCTTTTCAGGGCAATGGGGAGATTAGGTTTTTTAGGTAGGTTTTTTTTGTGGGTGGTGGGTTTTACTTTTGGGGGTTGTTTGTAAAATTTTTTTACAGGTAAAAGAGTTGATTTCTTTGTGGCAATGCTCAGCAAAAGGCCCTTTTAATGGCTATTGGCAGTTTAATGTAGGCTAGTTTTTTTATTTTGATAGGGCTATTAGATTAGGTGTAATTAGTTTAAATATTTGATCATTTCTTTTTTATTTTGTGTAATTTAGTGGGGGTTTTTTTGCAATTTAGTTAATTGTATTTAATTAATGTAATTTATTTAATTGTAGTGTAGTTAGTGTAAGGTTTTATTTTACAGGTAATTTGTATTTACTTTAACTAGTTAGTTAATAAATAGTTAACTATTTACTAACTAGTCTACCTAGTTAAAATAAATACAAACTTAGCTGTGAAATAAAAATAAAACCTAAGATAGATACAATGTAACTATTAGTTATATTGTAGCTAGCTTAGGGTTTATTTTATAGGTAAGTATTTAGTTTTAAATAGGAATTATTTAGGTAATGATAGTAAGTTTTATTTCGATTTATTTTAATTATATTAAAGTTAGGGGTGTTAGGTTTAGACTTAGGGTTAGGGGTTAATATATTTATTTAGTGTCAGGATAGGTAAAGTCCAGAGTTAGACCCAAATGCTAGAATGAGGTAAATAACACCCTATCACAGTGAGTATATACCAGGATCTGACCCTGCGACAGCTGTAGTTTGATATACTCACAGTAATAGACTGGAAGATGACACAGCAGGGTCAGGAGAAGAAACTTTGTGTAGAAGGGGTTAACCAATAGAGTAATCAGGCAAGCAATGTCCAGCAATGTATAATCAGGCAGGTAAGGGTTAACCAAAAGAATAGTCAGGCAAGCAATGTCCAGCAACGTGTAATCAGGCAGATAGGGGTTAACCAATAGAGTAGTCAGGTAAGCAATGTCCAGCAACGTATTATCAGGCAGGTAGGGGTTAACCAATAGAGTAGTCAGGTAAGCAGAGTCCAGCAACGTTTTATCAGGCAAGTAGGGGTTAACCAATAGAGTAGTCAGGTAAGCAGTGTCCAGCAACGTTTTATCAGGCAGGTAGGGATAAGGGTTCAGGATAAGCAGGCACAGATTCAGAAAATCCAAAGATAAATTTGTACTCACAGAGCCCACGAGTAAAACAAACAGGCACCGATGAGAGGAGACGCCAGAATAAGAAGGCCTCCTGACGTCATCGGAAGGCCGACAGGAACAGGGTTGCTAAGCAACCAATGAAAGCGCTACCGCGCTGAGCCAGAGGAAGCGATCAGCAGCAGCGATCGCGACAGTGCCCCCACCTCAAGGACCCCTCCGGGAAACACGAACAGGCTTTGAAGGATTCTGGGCGTGGAATTGTTTGATCAAAGCAGAGGCACGGACATGAGAAGCAGGTTCCCAAGAACGTTCAGTGATGGGATATCCCTTCCAATGGACCAAATAGTACAGACGGTTACCCCTTAATCTGGAATCAAGAATTTGACTGATCTCAAATTCTGAAGTCCACAAGGAACGGAGAGGGAACTCTACTTTTGGTGGAAAACCGGTTAGAGACTGCTGGTTTAAGGAGAGATACGTGAAAGACAGGGTGAATCTTCAAGTTGTCTGGTAAAGCCACCCTGTAGGCAGTAGAACATACCTTGGAAACAATCCTGAATGGTCCGATGTATTTGGGACCCAGTTTAGCACAGGGTTGTTTGAGTCGGATGAATCTGGTGGAAATCCAAACCTTGTCTCCAGCCCGAAAAGAGGGAGCCTTCCTGCGTCTGCGATCAGCAAATCGTTTGTACTTGTAAGTAGAGAGAAGAAGGATTTCCCGAATCTTCTTCCAGTGTTTACAAAGACTTCTCACTGTACGATCTGCTCCAGGAACTCCAGAACCTCCCGAAGACATAGGAAAAGTTCTAGGTTCGAATCCATAGGCTGCCTTGAAAGGAGAAGTCTGTAAAGAAGAGTTGAAGCGGGAATTGTAAGCAAGTTCTGCTAAAGGAAGAAGTTGAGACCAATTGGAGTGCTGATGATTAACATAGTGCCTGAGATAGGACTCAAGAGATTGATTTACCCGCTCAATTTGACCGTTGGACTGAGGATGATGTGCAGTAGAAAGAGATATGGTAACTCCAAACTGTTTGCACAGAGATTTCCAAAATCTTGAGACAAATTGAACTCCTCGATCAGAAACGATGTCCAAAGGAAAACCATGTAATCTGGTGATATGGAGAATAAACAAATCAGCGAGTTTCTGGGCCGATGGTAATCCAGTTAAAGGAACAAAGTGAGCTGCTTTGGAAAACCTGTCTACCACAACCCATATGGTCTTGTTTCCGGCAGAATTAGGAAGATCTGTAATAAAGTCCATGGAAACATGAGACCAGGGATAATACGGAACAGGCAGAGGTTGTAAGAGCCCAAGAGGTAATGATGAAGATTGTTTGTTGGAGGTACAGGAATTACAAGCTGCAACATAATCCTTGACATCTTTGCCCATGGAAGGCCACCAGACATGTTGTTTGAGTCTCCACATAGTATTACGTACTCCTGGATGTCCAGACAGAACATTATCATGAGCCCAACGAAGGAGTTTTAGGCGGAATTCAGTAGGTACAAATAAGATCCCAGGAGGTATGTTATAAGAAGAAGGAACAGAAGTTTGAGCAGATTGTAACGCTTGTAAAGGAAACGAAGATAACTGAGCCAAAACTTTAGCAGGGCGAAGAATGGGTTCAGAATCCAGAAATGTAGAATCAGAAGCCAGAAATTGTCTAGATAAAGCGTCTGCATTCGTATTCTTAGAGCCAGGAATATAAGAGAGGACAAAATGAAATCTGGAGAAGAACAGAGCCCATCGGGCTTGATGTGAGTTGAGGCGTTTGGCAGTATGAAGATACAGAAGATTTTTATGGTCTGTGAGTATAAGAAATGGTTGAACAGTGCCTTCAAGCAGATGTCTCCATTCTTCCAAAGCCATTTTAATAGCTAACAGTTCTTTGTTTCCAACGTCATAATTCAAAGTATTGAACTTCTTGGAGAAAAATCCCACAGGAAGAATCTTGCTAGAAATAGGATTTCGTTGAGATAGTACTGCCCCAGCAGCAATCAGAGAAGCATCCACTTCAAGAATGAATTGAAGAGTAGGATCAGGATGGCAAAGAATGGGAGCCGAAGTAAATGCAGACTTTAGAGATTCGAATGCCTGTAAAGCTAGATCAGACCAATGCTTGCAATCCTGACCCTTTCTAGTAAGAGCAGTAAGGGGTGCCGTGATGTTAGCAAAGTCCTTTATGAACTTACGATAGTAATTGGAAAATCCCAGGAATCTTTGAAGAGATTTCAAGGAAGTAGGTCTAGGCCAGTCTAGGATAGCCGACAGTTTGTCAGAATCCATCTTGAATCCAGAAGGAGAAATAATGTAACCCAAGAAAGGAATAGATTCTTGATGGAAAGAATACTTTTCAAGCTTGGCAAAGAGAAAATTATCACGTAATCTCTGGAGTACTAATGTAACATGATGAATGTGATCCTGTACAGTCCGTGAATAAATCAGAATATCATCAAGATAGATAATAACGAATTGATTAAGATAGTCTCTGAATATTTCATTAACGAAATGCTGGAAAACTGCAGGGGCATTGCATAACCCAAAAGGCATAACTAAATATTCGTAGTGTCCAAACCTAGTGTTGAAGGCAGTTTTCCACTCGTCCCCTTTACGGATTCTGACCAGATTATATGCCCCACGAAGATCCAATATGGTAAAGATGGAAGCACCCTGGAGATGATCAAATAATTCGGGAATGAGAGGAAGTGGATAAGAATTCTTGATTGTAATTTGATTAAGAGCCCGATAATCAATGCAAGGACAAAGACCTCCATCTTTCTTTTCCACAAAGAAGAAACCTGCCCCTACTGGAGAAGAAGAAGGGCGGATAAAACCTCGAGCCAAATTATCCTTGATATATTCCTCAAGTGAAACATTTTCTTGACGAGAAAGTGGGTAAGTTTTACCCTTCGGTAGAGGTGCTCCTGGTAATAAGTCAATGGGACAATCAAAGGTGCGGTGAGGAGGTAATACTTCAGCATCTTTTTTGGAAAAGACATCACAAAAAGAGTGATATTGTTCAGGCAAAGAATCAGGAACGTCCAAAACTGCCACAACAGTACTAGAAGTCTTGGGAGCATTCCGTAGACACTGTGTGAAACAAGAAGATCCCCAAGCAACAAGCTCTCCTTTAGCTTAGGAAAAAACTGGATCATGTAGTTGAAGCCATGGAAGTCCCAAAATGAGAGGAAACTGTGGGGAAAAGATGATGTCAAAACAAATGGTTTCGGAATGAAGTACTCCTACAGACATGAGTAGAGGGATGGTAGAATATCGAATGAAACCAGAACCTAAGGGTTGACCACTGACAGTAGTGACTTTAATTAATTGGCTCTTGGAAAGCAAAGGAATACGAAAAGCATTGACAAACTCTGAATCCATAAATATTCCTGCAGCTCCAGAGTCGATGAGTGCTTGAGCCTGAAATTTGGTGTTGCCAAAGCAGATAGTAACCGGAACAAACAGCTTGGGATTGAGGGAAGAAAAAGAACTTTGGCTTAACTCAGCCCCTCTTCCTGGAGTTAAGCCCTGGCTTTTACTGGACGAGTTGGACAATCTTTTAACATATGCCCCTTAATACCGCAGTAAAGACATAGTCCCAGATTACGCCTCCTGAGACGTTCAGCTTAGGATAATTTAATAGCACCAACCTCCATGGGTTCACTTGACTCAGAGATAGAAGCATTTGGAGTAGGAAGTTTTGGAGAATGAGGCATAGGACGATAGGAAGGTCTGATAAAGGATCTTCTGTTACGGTCACGTTCATGGAGACGCTCAGAGTAGCGGGCATCAAGCTTAATACATAGGTTGATAAGATCTTCAAGAGAATCGGGAAGATCCCTATAAACCAGTTCATCTTTCAAACGATCACAAAGACCTTTACGAAATGCTGCACGTAGTGCCCCATGATTCCACATAGTTTCAGCAGCTAAAGTCCGGAATTCTATAGCGTATTGTGCTACGGAAAGGGATCCTTGTCTTAAATCTAAAAGTCCTGCTTCAGCCGCCGCTGATCTACCAGGTTTATCAAACACAGAAGAAAATATAGATACAAAAGTATCAATATCCTGGAGCAAAGGATCATCTTTTTCCAACAGTGGAGAAACCCAAGCCAGGGCTTTACCCTTCATAAGAGAAATTAAAAAGGTGATCTTGGAGGAAGAGGAAACAAACATCTGAGGATTATTTCTGAAGTGAAGGCGGCACTGATTAAGAAATCCTCGACAGTCTTCAGGATTGCCATCATATTTATCCGGTAGTGGAATTCTAGGAATAAATTGTTCTGCAGGTTGTGGCGGATTAAACGCAGAGTTAGAGCTGGCCGCAGGAACAACAGGTGTTGCCGAGACTTGAGAAGGAGGAGAAAGGTTATGCAAAAGAGCAGTTATTTGATCCAATTTAGAATCCAGGGATTGCAGGTGTGCAGAGTGGGTTCCAAGAAGCTGTCCCTGTAGAGCCACAGCTCTGGATAACTCACCAGGGTCCATTATATGGCCTGTTTGTAATGTCAGGATAGGTAAAGTCCAGAGTTAGACCCAAATGCTAGAATGAGGTAAATAACACCCTAGCACAGTGAGTATATACCAGGACCTGACCCTGCGACAGCTGTAGTTTGATATATTCACAGTAATAGACTGGAAGATGACACAGCAGGGTCAGGAGAAGAAACTTTGTGTAGAAGGGGTTAACCAATAGAGTAATCAGGCAAGCAATGTCCAGCAACGTGTAATCAGGCAGGTAAGGGTTAACCAAAAGAATAGTCAGGCAAGCAATGTCCAGCAACGTGTAATCAGGCAGATAGGGGTTAACCAATAGAGTAGTCAGGTAAGCAATGTCCAGCAACGTATTATCAGGCAGGTAGGGGTTAACCAATAGAGTAGTCAGGTAAGCAGTGTCCAGCAACGTTTTATCAGGCAGGTAGGGATAAGGGTTCAGGATAAGCAGGCACAGATTCAGAAAATCCAAAGATAAATTTGTACTCACAGAGCCCACGAGTAAAACAAACAGGCACCGATGAGAGGAGACGCCGGAATAAGAAGGCCTCCTGACGTCATCGGAAGGCCGACAGGAACAGGGTTGCTAAGCAACCAATGAAAGCGCTACCGCGCTGAGCCAGAGGAAGCGATCAGCAGCAGCGATCGCGACATTTAGTGTTAGTTATGTGGGAGGCTAGAGGTTTATGGGTTAATAACTTTAGTATAGTGGCGGCAGCGGCGAAGTTGGGGGCGGCAGGTTAGGGGTTAATAATATTTAAGTAGTGTTTGAGATGCAGGAGTGCGACGGTTTAGGGGTTAATATGCTTATTATAGTGGCGGTGATGTCCAGAGCGGCAGATTAGGGGTTAATAATTTTATTTTAGCGTTTGCGATGCAGGAGGGCCTCGGTTTAGGGGTTAATAGGTAGTTTATGGGTGTTAGTGTACTTTGTAACACTTTAGTTATGAGTTTTATGTTACAACTTTGTAAAAAAAAAAAAAAAACATAACTACTGACTTTAGATGGCAGTACGAATCTTGACGGTATAGGCTGTACCGCTCACTTTTTGACCTCCCAAGCAAAACCCGTAATACTGGTGCTATAGAAGTCCCATTGAAAAAGGACTTTTTGAAAGGTGCGGTAGTTACATTGCGTGATGGTCAAAAAAGTGTGCGGTACATCTGTACCTACAAGACTCGCAATAGCAGCGTTAGTGAAAAAGCAGCATTATGAAGCTTTTTCACTCATGACGCAAAACTCGTAATCTAGCCGATAGTTTCTTACAGTCATGTGCATGTTTACCTGATTAACAAAACAAGATATTCTGGTTATATTCTACAAAATTTGGGAGACTTACCTAAATCAAATGGCTACTTTCATTTGCTTGGGATGTCCCAGAAAATAATGATGTCAAAATCTATGTGAAAAGTATTTTATGATGGATTAGAATATCTGGCTAAATTTATGGGAGGTTGCAAAGGAACCTCTTTATAAAGATGAGACCATGTTTCAAATTCATTGAGCCGCTTTAACCTATTTTTTCAAGTGTATTGTTAGTGGGTGTTCCTGACATTAATATCTACAGTTGCTTTAATTGCCTAAAACATGAAAGCTCACAAATGAAATGTGTTCTGGGGGGCTCATACCTTTTTACCTAAACCTCAGTGAAGCATGCAGAATCCATAAAGACTCTCTTGCGCCTGTGAAGTGCCTTATCTCACAGTTGTGTCTGGCTATTTCAAAGCTGAAAAAGTTCTCTTAATTTTCCTTTCATGTTTGTTTTGCTTTCTTAGACCTAGATTTGGAGTTTGGCGGTAGCCGTGAAAACCAGCGTTAGAGGCTCCTAACGCTGGTTTTAGGCTACCGCCGGTATTTGGAGTCACTCAAAATAGGGTCTAACGCTCACTTTTCAGCCGCGACTTTTCCATACCGCAGATCCCCTTACGTAAATTGCGTATCCTATCTTTTCAATGGGATTTTTATAACTCCGGTATTTAGAGTCGTTTCTGAAGTGAGCGTTAGACATCTAACGACAAAACTCCAGCCGCAGGAAAAAAGTCAGTAGTTAAGAGCTTTCTGGGCTAACGCCGGTTCATAAAGCTCTTAACTACTGTACTCTAAAGTACACTAACACCCATAAACTACCTATGTACCCCTAAACCGAGGTCCCCCCACATCGCCGACACTCGAATACATTTTTTTAACCCCTAATCTGCCCCCCACAACGTCGCCTCCACCTGCCTACACTTATTAACCCCTAATCTGCGCCGCCACCTACGTTAACCTTATGTACCCCTAATCTGCTGCCCCTAACACCGCCGACCCCTATATTATATTTATTAACCCCTAATCTGCCCCCCACAACGTCGCCTCCACCTGCCTACACTTATTAACCCCTAATCTGCCGACCGGAGCTCACCGCTATTCTAATAAATGTATTAACCCCTAAAGCTAAGTCTAACCCTAACACTAACACCCCCCTAAGTTAAATATAATTTACATCTAACGAAATTAATTAACTCTTATTAAATAAATTATTCCTATTTAAAGATAAATACTTACCTGTAAAATAAATCCTAATATAGCTACAATATAAATTATAATTATATTATAGCTATTTTAGGATTAATATTTATTTTACAGGTAACTTTGTATTTATTTTAACCAGGTACAATAGCTATTAAATAGTTAAGAACTATTTAATAGCTAAAATAGTTAAAATAATTACAAAATTACCTGTAAAATAAATACTAACCTAAGTTACAATTAAACCTAACACTACACTATCAATAAATTAATTAAATAAACTACCTACAATTACCTACAATTAACCTAACACTACACTATCAATAAATTAATTAAATACAATTCCTACAAATAAATACAATTAAATAAACTAGCTAAAGTACAAAAAATAAAAAAGAACTAGTTACAAAAAATAAAAAAATATTTACAAACATAAGAAAAATATTACAACAATTTTAAACTAATTACACCTACTCTAAGCCCCCTAATAAAACAACAAAGCCCCCCAAAATAAAAAATGCCCTACCCTATTCTAAATTACTAAAGTTCAAAGCTCTTTTACCTTACCAGCCCTGAACAGGGCCCTTTGCGGGGCATGCCCCAAGAAGTTCAGCTCTTTTGCCTGTAAAAAAAAACATACAATACCCCCCCCAACATTACAACCCACCACCCACATACTCCTAATCTAACCCAAACCCCCCTTAAATAAACCTAACACTAAGCCCCTGAAGATCATCCTACCTTGTCTTCACCTCACCGGGTATCACCGATCGGTCCTGGCTCCGATATCTTCATCCAACCCAAGCGGGGGCTAGACATCCACTGAAGAAGTCCAGAAGAGGGTCCAAAGTCTTCATCCTATCCGGGAAGAAGAGGCGATCCGGACCGGCAACCATCTTGATCCAAGCGGCATCTTCTATCTTCATCCGATGACGACCGGCTCCATCCTGAGGACCCATCTTCTTCCGGCGACGTCCAACTGAAGAATGACGGTTCCTTTAAGGGACGTCATCCAAGATGGCGTCCCTCGAATTCTGATTGGCTGATAGGATTCTATCAGCCAATCGGAATTAAGGTAGGAATATTCTGATTGGCTGATGGAATCAGCCAATCAGAATCAAGTTCAATACGATTGGCTGATCCAATCAGCCAATCAGATTGAGCTCGCATTCTATTGGCTGTTCTGATCAGCCAATAGAATGCGAGCTCAATCTGATTGGCTGATTGGATCAGCCAATCGGATTGAACTTGATTCTGATTGGCTGATTCCATCAGCCAATCAGAATATTCCTACCTTAATTCCGATTGGCTGATAGAATCCTATCAGCCAATCGGAATTCGAGGGACGCCATCTTGGATGACGTCCCTTAAAGGAACCGTCATTCTTCAGTTGGACGTCGCCGGAAGAAGATGGGTCCGCGGTGGAGGTCTTCAGGATGGAGCTGGTCGTCATCGGATGAAGATAGAAGATGCCGCTTGGATCAAGATGGTTGCCGGTTCGGATCGCCTCTTCTTCCTGGATAGGATGAAGACTTTGGACCCTCTTCTGGACTTCTTCAGTGGATGTCTAGCCCCCGCTTAGGTTGGATGAAGATATCGGAGCCAGGATCGATCGGTGATACCCGGTGAGGTGAAATCAAGGTAGGATGATCTTCAGGGGCTTAGTGTTAGGTTTATTTAAGGGGGGTTTGGGTTAGATTAGGGGTATGTGGGTGGTGGGTTGTAATGTTGGGGGGGGGGTATTGTATGGTTTTTTTTTACAGGCAAAAGAGCTGAACTTCTTGGGGCATGCCCCGCAAAGGGCCCTGTTCAGGGCTGGTAAGGTAAAAGAGCTTTGAACTTTAGTAATTTAGAATAGGGTAGGGCATTTTTTATTTTGGGGGGCTTTGTTGTTTTATTAGGGGGCTTAGAGTAGGTGTAATTAGTTTAAAATTGTTGTAATATTTTTCTTATGTTTGTAAATATTTTTTTACTTTTTGTAACTTAGTTCTTTTTATTTTTTGTACTTTAGCTAGTTTATTTAATTGTATTTATTTGTAGGAATTGTATTTAATTAATTTATTGATAGTGTAGTGTTAGGTTAATTGTAGGTAATTGTAGGTAGTTTATTTAATTAATTTATTGATAGTGTAGTGTTAGGTTTAATTGTAACTTAGGTTAGTATTTATTTTACAGGTAATTTTGTAATTATTTTAACTATTTTAGCTATTAAATAGTTCTTAACTATTTAATAGCTATTGTACCTGGTTAAAATAAATACAAAGTTACCTGTAAAATAAATATTAATCCTAAAATAGCTATAATATAATTATAATTTATATTGTAGCTATATTAGGATTTATTTTACAGGTAAGTATTTATCTTTAAATAGGAATAATTTATTTAATAAGAGTTAATTAATTTCGTTAGATGTAAATTACATTTAATTTAGGGGGGTGTTAGTGTTAGGGTTAGACTTAGCTTTAGGGGTTAATACATTTATTAGAATAGCGGTGAGCTCCGGTCGGCAGATTAGGGATTAATAAGTGTAGGCAGGTGGAGGCGACGTTGTGGGGGGCAGATTAGGGGTTAATAAATATAATACAGGGGTCGGCGGTGTTAGGGGCAGCAGATTAGGGGTACATAAGGATAACGTAGGTGGCGGCGCTTTGCGGTCGGCAGATTAGGGGTTAATTATTGTAGGTAGCTGGCTGCGACGTTGTGGGGGGCAGATTAGGGGTTAATAAATATAATATAGGGGTCGGCGGTGTTAGGGGCAGCAGATTAGGGGTACATAGGGACAATGTAAGTAGCGGGGGTTTACGGAGCGGCAGATTAGGGGTTAAAAATAAAATGCAGGTGTCAGCGATAGCGGGGGCGGCAGATTAGGGGTTAATAAGTGTAAGGTTAGGGCTGTTTAGACTCGGGGTACATGTTAGAGTGTTAGGTGCAGACGTAGGAAATGTTTCCCCATAGCAAACAATGGGGCTGCGTTAAGAGCTGAACGCGGCTTTTTTGCAGGTGTTAGGTTTTTTTTCAGCTCAAACAGCCCCATTGTTTCCTATGGGGGAATCGTGCACGAGCACGTTTTTGAGGCTGGCCGCGTCCGTAAGCAACTCTGGTATTGAGAGTTGAAGCTGCGTTAAAAATGCTCTACGCTCCTTTTTTGGAGCCTAACGCAGCCTTTATGTGGACTCTCAATACCAGAGTTATTTTTATGGTGCGGCCAGAAAAAAGCCGGCGTTAGATTTTCGGGTCGTTACCGACAAAACTCCAAATCTAGCGGTTAGTTTCTTTTTGAGAGTACATTTGAGTGAACTGTTGTTGTTTTTTTTATTTGTTTGTATTTTAAGGGTTTGTGATGTTGGTATCCTTGATGATGGAACTCTATTGATCAAGAAGAAAACAGTTATGAGATTGATTCTGCGCCTTTGATTATAATGGACCTGAGCTCATAACCTTGACAAGAGGCAGGTACAAATCTCTTTGAATTCAACACATTTTTGAGCTGTGATGTTGTGGAAACATTTATCTGCAAGATATTAGCATCGCAAAAAAGGTTTATGAAATCTAGGTCATCATTTGTGAGGGGGTTCCATTACAATTATGCATGCCACCTGAATCATACTCATATTATGGGGTCAGATGAAATCAGTGCTTTGGACTTGGCAGTCACAGGAATATACTGTATGTTAATTATTATATTTTTTTTATAATTTCTGTAGTAGAGCTCACAATACAATGTAAACCAGAAAAGTGTACATTGGCGAGGTGGAATTGTTTTGCTTTGCAAATAAAAACCTTTAGTGGGTTACATTTTTTTAATAGACACATGCCTGTATAAAAAATTGTTTCAGATGAATTGTGAATGATGAAAAGAAAAACTTAATTAGTTTAATCTGATATTTGCTCATGAAGTCATTTGAAAAGTATTAACAAAAATTAGTTCAGCTGCTAATTCCTATAAGGAACATCTCAGAGGAGCAGGTGGAGAGCATCTTTAACTTTAAAGGGACACTGTACCCAAAATTTTTCTTTCGTGATTCAGATTGAGAATGAAATTTTAAGCAACTTTCTAATTTACTCCTATTATCAAATTTTCTTCATTCTCTTGGTATCTTTATTTGAAATGCAAGAATGTAAGCTTAGATGCCGGCCCATTTTTGGTGAACAACCTGGGCTATCCTTACTGATTGGTGGATAAATTCATCCACCAATAAAAAATTGCTGTCCAGAGTACTGAAACCAAAAAAAAGCTTAGATGCCTTCTTTTTCAAATAATGATAGCAAGAGAACGAAGAAAAATTGATAAAAAGTTGCTTAAAATTGCATGCTCTTTCTGAATTACAAAAGAAAAAATTTGGGTACAGTGTCCCTTTAAAGGGACGGTAAGGTCAGAAAATGTCTATACATAAAGGGGTGGTAAAGGGGTGGTGTGAAGAGCTAAAAATATCCATTTACATCATATGAATTTGATAAGAATTTCTTTATTATATAACATAATTCTTTAAAACAAAAAGGTACATCTGAATAGGAGTTATCACGCTTTGCAACTGTCAACAATCAAGGCGCTTTAACTAAATTATGCTTTCATACTTCAGATAAAGCATGCAATTTATAAAAAATGTTTCAATGTACTTCTATTATTTATTTTGTTTTGTTCTGTATGTATCCATTTCTGAAAAGCATACCTAGGTAAGCTCAGGAGGGACAATGCACTACTAGGAGTCATCTCCTAATTGGTACCTACATCTATATGCCATTAGTTATTGGCTCACTAAATGTGGCCTATTTATCATAGGTCTTGCGGACCTGATCCGATAGTGCAGATCAGGTCCGCAAGACCTCGCTGAATGCGGAGAGCAATACGTTCTCTGTATTCAGCATTGCCCCACCAGCTCACAAGAGCTGCTGGTGTAACGCCGCCCCCTGCAGACTCACGGCCGCTAACAGGGAGGTGTCAATCAACCCAATCGTATTCGATCGGGTTGAATTCCAGCGATTCCTGACTGCCTCATCAGAGCAGGCGGACAGGGTTATGGATAGATAGGCCCCAATATGTTTAGCTATCTCCCAGTAGTACATTGATGCTCCTTGAAAAAGGATATCAATAGAATGTTATAACATATTTGATAAGATAAATAAATTGGAAATTTCTTTAAAATTGTATGCTATGTGTGAATCATGAAAGAAAATAAATGGGGGTCTCATGTCCCTTTAAGTATTATATTAAAACATCAGAAAATGTATCAAAAATAATGTTGAATTGTTCAAAAAGAAAACGCTCTGCTTTCCAGCTGTGTTCTTATTTCAAGACCATTTAAGTTTTAGATTGGTTGGCCTTTTTAAAAATGAGAGCAAGGTCCACTGTCAGAATTTGCTTTAGCAATCAGTCCTTGCTGTACACTGACCACTATTTTTGTAAAATAGATTTCTTTTCTTCACCTATAATAAATGCCATCTTTTCCTTTTATTTCATTTTATTTCTTTTCTATTTCTTTAAAGTGCATCTTCCTTATTGTGAGGTTCTAATAAACAATGATTGTTGTTGCTTTACAAATATTCTCTATAAATTGTTTTCTCACTGAAGTTGATGTGATGTGATTATTACTTGTTTCACTATAGTAAATTGATCCCCTGGTATATTGTTAATCTAAAACCCACTGTATAATGAAAAGTATTGACCACAATATAGCTATTTATGTTCAGAGAGTTATATGTTTATGTGACAAGTATATACCAATTTAACTCTTTTCTTCTGTACATCGAAAAAAAAACATTATTATGCTTAGGACTTGTGTAGAGCAAAACAAATATTTAAAAGACTTGGAAGTCAAAATTAAACTTTCATGATTCAGATAGTGTGTATAATTAAATATAATGTATATCTCTATTATCAAATTAACCTCATTCTTGTCTAGATATGTCTTACTGATGCTTGGGGGTCAATTTATTATAGTGCGGGCGGACATAAAACGATGTAGCTTATCATGTCCGCCTCAAATCTATAAATGCCGACAGCATATGCAGGGCCGTTTCTAGAGAATCAGGCTCCCAGGGAAAATTTGCCCCCCATTAAAGTAGGGCCAGTGCCAGATTCTCCCCCCCTCTCGATGCTTGCTTGTGGCAAATACGGTAAGTGGTTAAATACATTCTTAAGACATAAATAAATTTGACCCTTTTGAAGAAATCCTGTCTGGTTGCTGTCATTTGAGAAGGCTTTATATTTACACAGAACTGGCAGGTGGTTGACCTCCGGAGGGCGGATTCACATCGAGATTCATTATATATATATATATATATATATATATATACATATATATATACATATATATATATATATATACTCACACACATACACCCACACATACATACACACACATATAAATATATTTCATATATCATGGGGTCAACTGCAACATAATTAGCATTCTACAATTCTTATCCTTTAAGTACTAAGTGAATATGTTTTACAATCACAACCAGGTTTTTTTCTCACATTGCATGCTCACTTTTTAACCCCATGTGCATAAATATATGGCTCATTCAGGGCTTGACAAATTTCTTTGAGATCTAGAAGCCAGGAGTTCTTGGGCCCTCATGATAGCATTATATTACAATAGTTTATGGCTGCCAGAGAATGCTACTTAGCACTGTCTTATGTGATATAAAATTCAACATATTTTACTGCAAAATTATGTAATGTTTTGGAGTTTCATTTTTTACAAAAACACCATATAATTTTAAGAGGCTAAAAAAACATTATTTCCCTATCAGAGGCTGCACCTCTGCAGTAATTTCTTATTTTTTTACTTGAGTACACAAAAATGTTTCTGCAATAAAATGCATAGAAAAAGCTTAGGATTCGGAGCAGAGATGTGAATTTATTGGCTATATTGAGAGCTTCAAAAGGAGAGAGTCTGCTTTATGTCGCCTTTTTTTCTCCATCTGCCTTAGCTGCCTATATGCATCCTACCTGATAGGAGAGGATTATTGTATGACAGCATTTGCGGTCTGTAGGATCCCTGCTCCCCTGATCCATTCGGTGTGCTCCTATGTGGCGCTATAACAACCATAAGTAAGTGCTGTGTGGCTGCATAGGAACTGTAGTTTCACTGCAAGCCTGGCTCTTTTAATTCACACCAGTCATGTGGGGTTTTTAAACCCTGTTCTGCGTTCTCCAGCATTACTTCTGGCGTCCCGGGCAGCTGCCCGCTTTGCCCACCCCTAAAAATGGCCCTGAGCATACGCTGTCTGCATTTATCATTACATCAGCAGTTCTTGTGAACTGCTGGTGCAATGCCGCCCCCTGCAGATTCGTGGCCAATCGGCCGCTAACTGGGGGTGTTAATCAACACGATAGGGTTGATTTCTGTCCACGGCTTCAGAGCAGGTGGACAGATTATAAAGCAGCTTGATAAATATGCCTTTTGGGCCCCATGTTTCTGGCTAGCCTTCAGGCTCGCCGGTAACAAGTTATGAAGCAGCGGTCAAAAGACTGTTGCTCCATAACCTGTCCACCTGCTCTGAGGTGGCAGACAGAAATCAACAGAAATCAACCCAATCCAATGCAATCAAGTTGATTGACACCCCCTGCTAGCAGCCGATTTGCCACAAATCTGCAGGGGGCGGTATTGCACCAGCAGTTCACAAGAACTGCTGGTGCAATGATTAATACCGAGAGAGTATGTTGTTGACATTTATCAATGTGCAGCGGACATGATCCGCAATATCGGATCATGTCCGCTCGCACAATGATAATTCGGCTCCTTGGTCTCTTTTTATGGGAGCATAGTGAGGTAGTCTCAGTTTTATGTACGTGTTTTTCTTTCTTTCTTAAATAAAGGATATACTTGATACATTCACTTCATTCTTGTAATTTTTATACTTAAATTAAATTTCTATGCCTTCCAGGTCATATACTCTTTATCTCACTTAACCAGACTGTCACAAAGAACATGCATACAGAGACACACACTTACATTTAATTTGTATGCATTTCAGGTAATATACTCTTTATCCCACTTAACCAAACTGTCACAAAGTACCTTACAACGCTGGTCATTTAGCTCTTAAGGACTTTATTTGTACACTTTTTTTTTTTTTTTTTTTTTTTCAACCACACTCATATACCTAGGTATACATCCATATACATGCACATATACACACTGAGAAGAGGGGGGAGGGAGGGGAAGGAAATGAAATTTTTTTTTCATACACGAATTGTTGTGCCCTGTCGGGAAATATCACATACCTTATAATCACTAATTGCATTTATTCAAGTCCACGAAAGCTGCAGCTAGCTTTCTTTTTCCCTCACTTACCCACCTTCACCTTTGCTGGTAACTCATCTCCCCTCTGGTCTTTTTTTTTTTTTTTTTTTTTTTTTTTCCTTTCACGATATCCCCACTATAGTGTAAGTATAGTAGTCCACTTTCACTTTCTTACCCTCTTTTTTTTTTTTTTTTTTTTTATTTCTCCCCACGACATCTTCACATCTCACAATATAAAGTAGTTCATTTTTCACTTTCACATTCTCACTTCCTTTTTTTTTTTTTTTTTTTTTTTCTCCTCTCTCACAATATCCCCACTTTTCACAATATAAAGAAGTTTATTTTCACTTTCACACTTTCACTTCCTTTTTTCTTTTTTTTTTTTTTTTTTTTTTTTTTTTTTTTCTCTTTCTCCCCTACGATATCCTCACTCTTCACAATACAAAGTAGTTCATTTTCACTTTCTCACTGTTTTTTTTCTCCCTTTTCTTCCCTTCTCCCCCCTTCCCCTCTCTCTATTCTTTTATGGAAAAATTTGTAACCCAAGTTAAAGCATCTTCGCCTAGGATGCCGCCCAAAGTCAAAGATAAAAAAACTAGACAGGGCGACCCGAGTCTAAATAGCTCAAGTGAGACTCTTTCTAACATAAATGATACGCAGATGTTAATCTCTCATTTAACTGACTTATTCTCTCCACAATTTGAAATAATAAAGGCCGAGTTAGGTACAATTTCATCAGATATTTCTAATCTATCCTCTGAAGTGAAACAATTTTCTAATAGAATGTTAGAGATGGAGAACAGAGTGTCTGAGCTAGAAGATCAAGCTAGTGGCCAAACCGATACTATATCCAAACAGAGCTCTAAAATTGCTAATTTACAATCGCGTCTGGACGACCTGGAAGATCGTTCCAGACGAAATAATATTCGAATCATTGGCTTACCTGAGATTCCAGAATTTCAAGATTTATATCAGTTTACATCTTTTACGCTGCCTCAGGCTCTAGGTATTCCACAACAGAGGCTTCCTATTATTATAGAAAGAGCCCATAGAACAGGCATAAAAAAATCCCAGCTTGAGGGATCTCGTTCTAATAGAATGTGTATTTTCAGAATCTTGAACTATCAAGACAAAGTTGAAATCCTTAGATTATTTAAAAAAAGATCTGAACCACTTATATTTGGAAATAACAAAATTCTATTATTTCAAGATTACTCGGCAGAAACCTCTCTAAAAAGAAAGATAATGGCACCATTCTGCTCGCAACTCATTGATAAAGGCTTTAATGCATGGATGGTATATCCAGCCAGTATAATTGTTGAACAGGATGGTGCAAGGAAAATCTTTCGAGAGAAAGGAGAGATTAAAAATTTTTTAAATGAACAATAACATATTACTTACTTATTTCATACTGTTACCTGGTCCCCTATAAATGGAGAGTTTATTAGGGGTTAAAGTTCTCAATCTTCTTTTTTTGAATGTATTATTGAAAAAAAATCAGGCTTTTTTGATTTTTATTTTTAGACGTGGGGTTTTTTTTTTTTTTTTTTTTTTTCTTTCCTCTCCCTCCCTTTTTCTTCTGTTCTTTCTTCCCCTTCGGGCCCGCAGGGGGAATCTCTATCTGTTGAGCAGTTAAGGCTCGGTAATGGATATTAAATTTTTATCATGGAATGTAGGGGGGATTGTCTCTCCTATGAAACGCAAGTTGATTATTAAATTATTGGCTAAACAAAAACCAGATATTGCTTTTATTCAGGAGACTCACCTCACGGAGCAGGAAGTTGCCAAACTTAAGATACAATGGGTGGGAGAGGTATTTGCTTCTTCTTCAAGCAGGAGAAAATGTGGAGTAGCCATTTTGATTAATAAAGCTCTGGAATATAAGGTTATACAGGTGGAGACAGATACAGCTGCAAGGCTTATACTAATTCAAATTATTATTGATAAAACTAAATATGTGCTCTGTAATGTCTACGGCCCGAATAAATTTCGCAGAGACTTCTGGGAGAGTGTTAAACTTAAATTATTCCCTTTTATAAAGGAGAACCTTATAATAGCCGGAGATTTTAACTTGGTTATCTGTCCGGAAATTGATAGATTCTCAGGGAAAAATTTTCCGGAGAATAGGAGAAGCTCTAAATACTTCACCAAATTCTGTTATAAATTACACCTTACTGATATTTGGCGATCTCTCAACCCGGACTTAATAAGTTTTACATGTGAATCTAAGGCACATAGGACATTTGCCAGGATAGATTTTTTTTTAATCTCTGAATCACTTTCAATCTGTAAATTGGAGGCTGGAATTGGTGAGATTGTGACCTCGGACCACTCAATTATATCTTTAACTTTGAAATCCCATGATAATAATAAAAATAAAATGCCTAGGGCTTTTTTCTATCCATGTTATCTCTATAATAATCCTAGATATACTCATTGGTTAAAACAGGCTTGGAAGGACTATAGTACTCGCAATATCTCTTATTTGCACAAGATTGAAACCTTTTGGGAGGCTTCAAAAGCGGTATTACGGGGGGAAATTATGTCATTTCTAGACATCAAAAACAAGAAGCAACGTGCTCGAGATTTACTAATCACTAAGCAGGTCCAAAATGCCTATAAAAAATACCACGGAAATCGATCGACCAAGAATTGGGATAATTATACAGCGTTAAGAAAGGAAAGGGATATATCTGTTACGCAAAAACTTCTAGAAGACGAGACGAAAACTAATTTATATTTTAGAAGCCCTCATGGTAGTTCTGCTAAAAATTTAGCTAGATTAGTTAAAATAAGGAAAAAGAAGAATTTGATTCCTTATATCAGGGAAAACGACAAAAGATACACTAACACAGAAGAGATATGCGAAGTTTTTTTTAAGTACTACACACGATTATATGCTAAACAAGAAAGTAACTCCATTATTCAAACTAATTTTTGGGACAAGGTCATCCTCCCCCAGCTCCAGCAAGAAGACTTAGAATCTTTGAATGCCCCAATTACTTCTGAAGAAATAGTAAAAGCTATTAGTACATCGAAATTGAATAAAGCCGCAGGCCCTGACGGGTTTCCTGCGGAGTACTACAGATGTCTAGTGGCTGAAGTAACTCCAGTCTTAGAGAAACTGTTTAACTGTTATTATATTTCAAATCAACCAATTTCTGCCCGGTTTACAGCGGCAAATATATCATTAATTTTGAAAAAAGGGAAGAACCCAGAAGATCCAGCCTCTTATAGGCCAATTTCCGTTCTTAACGCGGATTATAAGATCTTAATGTCCATTGTTGCCGCTAGACTTACAGGGTGTTTGGATAAACTTATACATCCCGATCAGGTCGGATTTATGTCCGAACGAAATTCTACCAAAAATATTAGGAGATTAATTACCTTGGTTGATTCTAGCTGGAACTGTGATCAGTCTAAAGGCAGAAATAGATTAAATGATAAGGCAGTCCTTACTTTAGACGCAGTAAAGGCTTTTGATAGTATAGCCTGGACCCATCTATTTAAAACCTTAGAGAAATTCGGCTTTGCAGACAAGTTCTTATACTTCATTCAGAAAATCCACTGGAAACCAGAATCTTACTTACTGGTCAATCGGATGCTCTCCCCTAGGATAATATTGGAAAGAGGGACGAGACAGGGTTGTCCTCTCTCGCCCCTTTTGTTCAACATTGCTCTGGAGCCGCTGGCAATCAGACTGAGAGATAGCTTGCCGGGTATACCAGATTTAGACCCAAGCTTAAAAGTGCTACTTTATGCGGACGACATTTTAATATGTTTACAGAACACCAGAGACACAATTCCCAAGGTTGTAAACATACTGGAGGAGTTCAGCTCCTTCGCGGGATATAAGTCTAATTTGGATAAAAGTGAGTTCATGTGGCTAGGCAAGGAGGCGAATCGACAAACTAATCCAATGTTTCGCACAGTGTCTGCTATAAAATACTTGGGTTTGGAGATTCATAAAAATCCCAAATACTGGTACTCCGCCAATATTGATCCACTTCTCCGGAAGATCAAAGAAGATCTTGAGTTATGGAGGGCTCTCCCTTTATCTATTTCTGCTTCTATTAACTTGATCAAAACTATAATTTTTCCGCGGATCCTATATCCTTTGCAAAATCTACCATTAATCCTTACAAATAAAGACTTAAATAGATTGAATTCGTGGCTTTCCAAATTTATTTGGAAAGCCAAAAAACCACGTATATCATTGGAAAAACTGTCTCAAAAATTTGATAATGCAGGGTTAGCCTTCCCGAACATCAGATATTATAATATTGCAACCCTGGCTAAAATAGCTATAGATTGGTTAGCTCAAACAAATAGGGTTACTGCATTCGAACCGGAATCCAGATTGATCCACCCTTGGTCTTTGAAGGCTCTCTTACATTGTCCACTAAAAGAACTGCCACGAGAAGTCTCTTTATTACAATCTTTTAAAAACCCGATAAGTGCATGGCAGAAGTTTTGTGCCATTTTGGCACTGAATCCCTTTTTTTCTGAATTCTTACCTATAAGAGCTAACCCGTGCTTTTTGCCAGGAACAGATCAAAAAGTATTTCTGGAATGGCAGGATAGAGGACTGAAGGATATTGTCCAGTTATTGGACGATCAAAGTCAGATTCTCCCATGGGAAACTATCGTTTCAAATTATTCATTAGGTAGAGGGAACCGATTTGCCTATTTTCAGGTCCGCCATTATATCACCTCTCAAAGATGGTATTCTTCAATTAGGGTTGAGTGGTCCGAGGTCAAAATCTTTATTCAAAAATTTATAGCTGGTGATACGTCAATCTCATTAATTTATGACATAATGCTTGCTAGACAGGGCACTTTGCTGAGTGATAAACGGGTTAATTCATGGATTAATTCTATCCCCACAATTGATCAAGAGATGATTACAGGTAGTTGTAAATTGGTAGCTAAGTACCCTATAGCGGTAAACTGGAAAGAATCTCACATCAAATTAATCAATAAATTTTATCTACCCCCAGCCAGGCTAGCGAAATTCTACCCTCTCAAGAAGGCGGATTGCCCGCGATGCTTTTATAGTGTCGCAGATATTGTTCATATGATATGGAGATGCCCTAAAATAAAACAAGTATGGCAGAAAGTCCAGTACTGGTTTAATAGGCTCTATAATGGGGATTATTTGCTATCTCTGCAAGAGGTTATATGTTTGATAAGGGATCCCATAATAGATTCTAAAACTCGGATCTTGAATATTATTATACTAATTGTTAGATATAACATTTTTAAGTCCTGGATTGCTAAGAAGCCCCCTAGTTTAGGGATAATTCTTAAAGGGATCCAATCTCAAATTATATACGAATCTTTTCATCTATCTCAAGCCACAGAGAAAAAAATTAAGATATTCTTGACAGATTGGGCACCAATCATTAAAACTTATTCATTGCAAATCCAACATTTGATCTTGTCTCCATTTGTATCTTCCATTAGTTTCGCTGAGTTAGTTCTGCTTCAAGTATTCCCAGGTTCATGGATGAGGAATTTCAGAGATATACCATAAAGTCATGACCTATCTCCCTTTATGACCTATCTTCCTTTATGACCTATCTTCCCTAAGAGGGAGCCTTGCGGGCCCGGAGGTTGTTGGGGTTTTTTTTTTTTTTTTTTTTTTTTTTTTTTTCTCTCAGTTTTTTGTTCTTGTTTTGTGTTTTTGTTTTTGTTGTTTTCTGTCTTTTGATGTAAGGAAAATAGAAAAAAACCCAGCTCATGTGTACAAATATTGCCCTCATTGATTTGATTAATCAACTATGATAAAGTATACTTATCCTGTATTTTGTTATGTTTTTTTGCTTTACAATGCGCCTTATCTTGCCCTGCGAGGCATAAAAGGTTTGATTTATTTGATTGTACACTGCTCTGGATTCAAAATAAATATATTAAAAAAAAAAAAAAAATTTAGCTCTTAAGGACCAGCACTGTACCCTACATTGTGCTGATGTCCTGAGTGCTTACAACAGCAATACTGCACTATTTCTGCATGCCCCACAAGTGAGACAGTGCAAAAATAGGAGTATGGAGGCCACCCCAGCCTAGTGATTGCAGGGACAGGGTATCTCTATGATCACATACCTGTTTGTGATCAGACTGGGGTGCATCCAAAACAAGAGTGAAGCACTGAGATCAGCATGCCTCTAATGGTGTTGCTGTTGCCTGCATGTAAGGCATCCAGCAACAGTGCAGTAGCAGTCAAGTTTTTGACTGAGTATACAGTTACTGTGGCTACCAATCACAGTGATTGCATACTTTAATAACAGCCTGCAATGCAAGCTGGTTTTAGGCTCAGTGGACAATCACTGAATGCCTCAGGATTGAGGCTGGCCCATGGTCATGTGATCACTGTCCTTGGTGATAAAGGGGTTAAATATAAATTGTCAAACTAGCTCTAGGTAAATACCCTGGGGTGTCTAAATTCTATAAACATACACTTTTGTGTAGCAGTTTTGAATTGGGTGACCACTATTTAGCTTACAATCAAAGTGTAGCAAATTTTAGCATTCAACTAATAATTCCATCTTTCTAGTATTTTGCCAATATTTGCTATAAACTACTTGGAAATTTAGGCATATTGGGTATTCCTCAAGTCAGGGCAACATAATGAATCTATGTGGAGGTATTTTTTTTTTTAGCTACATTAGTTATGTAGAAATGGTTATAAAGAAACCATTCCTTTTTGCCCCATTTTTCAAAAAGACAATACATGGTCATATGGCCTATTGGGTGATTAGAACTCCACTCTAGGGACTGTACGCTGATGCGTTTCGGCTCCAGCAGCCGTAATCGATGCTGAGCTATGATTATGGCTGCTGGAGCCATAACCCATCAGCGTACAGTCCCTGGAGTAGAGTTCTAACCACCCAATAGGCCATTTGACCATGTATTGTCTTTTTTACAAACTTTTTGTATGTAAAAAAAATTTTTTGAATTCCTCAATAAAGTTTATCCTTTTATTACTGCCGATTCTTCAAGTGCACCTTATTAGTTGCTGTTTTGTGGATCATAAGAAGGGCCTGATTGTTAAAAAAAATGGTGTATAATATGTTTGTGTACACTTAACAAGAGAGCAGATAATAATGGTGAAAGCAATGGTGAGCAGAAATTGTCCATGTCAGTTAAGAACGAAACTTAGAAGAACCTTGGTCCCTACGGGGTTAAACATATTTTAATACAATACCATAGTTTATATCTAGTTGAAGAAATGCACTACTTGAGTGGAGGTTTAGCGCAGCTTTAGCTTAGCATTCGGGCTATAGCTGACATGAGTCCCCCCCTTTAGAAGTTTATTTGTGCACCCATGCTATCCGACATCCAAATGTTAGCTTAAGTGATAAAAAAAAGTCTTATAATACAAAGATCAAAAATAAAAGCTCTTTAAATTGACCTAAAGCAATCTTAACACACATTAGCACTATCATTTTTGCACTTCACTTGTAATCAAGCCCTGTGTATGACCCTGTATTTTTACTGGATTGTGCTTATTGGAAATAGCTACAGTTTAACCTTTTGCTGCCTAAATTATGTTGAAAATGTACATGTAAGCCAAACACTAAAAACATCATATTTAAAATAAGAGCATCTGAAAACATACTAAAAAGGTGCAATTGGCTTTAAAGGGACACCGAACCCACATTGTTTCTTTTCTGATTCAGATGCATGCAATTTTAAACAACTTTCTAATTTACTCCTATTATCAGTGTCCCTGAAATGCAAATGCAAACAATTATTCAATATTGGTTAAAACCAAAATTATATTCATATATAAACTAAAAAAATAAGAGACAAAAATATAATAGAACAGAATCAGAGGATCCTTTTACAGATAATGATTTCATAGATATGACGGAAACTCCCTAATCCAGACAAACTCCCAAGTAAAAGCCAATAATTCACCTTTCAAACCAACAACACTCAAATACTCAAACGGTCTAGTAATACAAGGCCACATTTCAAGTCAAAGATTTAAAAAAAAACCAGTCTAATGACAGTTCCAGTAATAATAATAAACAGAAATCAAATTATCAATACTCAAAGAAATACTTTCACCCCTTATTGGACAGGATCAAGGGGACGAAAGGAATCTTGTTGAATATATAGTCCCACCCTCCACCAAGCTACAAAAAAAGAATACATTATGAAGAAGAGGGTGTAGAAGAGGGAAAACAAAAACAAAATAAAAAGAGAAAACAGACAGAAAAGAGCTGCAAATGGATTTAACATAGCGATACATACATATACATTTCTAAATATAGATATGTATGTATATATTTATGTTTATATGTGTATATATGTATTTACAGACATATAAACACATACATATATATGCATACATATATAGATATATGAGAAAAAGATGCGTCTGATATGCTGCACCTTAGAGCTGTTATCAATATGGTGTTTGAAGCCTAACGGTCAGCTATATATACCATGTGACAGTCTATGTAAAGAGTCTGTAGTCAGCAGCTGTCAGTATTAGGTATCAGGTATATAATATATGTTAACGTGAAACCACTGTAGCTGTTCTTGTTTGAGTCTCTTGTATAGATGTTATCGTGAATTAATGTCTTTATCACTGAATTTAGGAATAATTCCTTTCACGTATATGTTATTCACAATAACAAGCATGGTATGTAGAATAGAAACACTCACTCACAATACTAACCAGTGTATATGGATCCTGCTAAGGTGTCCGAAATGAGGCCCTGGAGTGAAATGTCCCTGCTCTCTGCAAATGCAGCTGCCTCTGCTGTTGTCAGTACCAGGCTTTCCAATGCTATGTTATGCTTACAAATTAAGTTCCGGAAATTTTAGGTGACTTGTGCGCTCCATTCAAACTGCAGGTTAATCATGAGCGAATAACTTCAGCTGCAAGTGGATATTGCCCTGAAAAATATAAAAATCAGCATAAGGTCACATAAAGTGAGAGATGTCCTGCTGAGAATGGTCCGTAAGAGTTAAAAATAACTTTTATTAGTAATGCAGGCAAAACATCGTTAATGAAGTCAAACAATAAACAATATCACAGCCAGTGATACAGCCTTCTAAACATCACCCATATCCAACATGTTTCGTGCCGTTACGGCACTTAGTCAGGGATAGAGTTAAACTCACTAGTCATAGAATATAAACATATTATGAACCAATCCTAATAGCTGTTTCACTGGCTGTGATATTGTTTATCGTTTGACTTCATTAACAATGTTTTACCTTAAATATCTGCAATTGAGTTTGCGTGACTTGTAGGTGTTAGGTTTTTTAAAAAATCTTTTTTGGCTCCATTGAAGCCTAGGTAGCGATTTGCATTCACAACTTCTCAAAGTTTATTTGTTACTGCAACATTATAAATGCGAGAGCACAAACTTTTTACTTTCAACTTGTAATACAGACACAAATTACTTTGAGCCATTTTAATGCTCGAGCGCAAGTGCAAACTACCGCTCTACTCGTAATCTGGCCCATATACTTTTATAAAAAGATCCAACTCCTGAATTTTTATCTAAATATGCAGAATTAATAAGAGTAGGCTATAACCAAACTATTCTAACAAAAGATAAGTTTAAATGTTTATATACAGAACACCCTAAATTGGCCACTTTCTTATCATCTCCTCAAAATACATAGGGGCCTATCTATCAAGCTCCGAATGGAGCTTGATGCCCCGTGTTTCTGGCGAGCCTGTAGGCTCGCCAGAAACGGCAGTTTTGAAGCAGCGGTCACAAAGACCTCTGCTCCATAACCTGTCCGCCTGCTCTGAGCAGGCGGACAGACATCGCCGGAAATCAACCCGATCGAGTACGATCAGGTTGATTGACACCCCCTGCTGGTGGCCCATTGACCGCGAGTCTGCAGGGGGCGGCGTTGCACCAGCAGATCTTGTGAGCTGCTGGTGCAATGCTGAATATGGAGAGCGTATTGCTCTCCGTATTCAGTGAGGTCTGGCGGACCTGATCCGCACTGTCGGAGCAGGTCAGCCAGACCTTGTTAAATATAGGCCATAGAAGCAAATTGGACTTCTTTCAACAATTCCAAGTTCTTGATTTTAGGTCTTATGTAAGAGAAAGACCACATTTATTGTCACTTGTAAATGAGATTATATGGCAAGAGGAATTTTCATTCACATAATTAGACGTTAGCACATTATAGTATATCTCAATACCCCATGATAAAGGGATAAATACTATCAAATAAATGCTAAACAATACAAAAACCATGAATAAAAGCCAAAGGAGATAAAAGTTTATTTGAAGTATTTGTAAAAGAACTAAATCATATTAATTAGCATTTAACTCTTACACAACAATGTAATAAAACCACCATCAACTTTCTTGATATTACCCTTTTGTTTGAAGATAACAAGATACACACCAGATTATAAATTAAAGAAACAGGTACTACCGGTATTTGCACGCAGAAAGCGGTCATCACCATAAGTGGATCCAGAATAACCCCTAGGGTCAAATTCAAAGTATTAAAAGAAATTGTTTTAAAAGTCAGCAAATATTCTTAAACGTCAGTATAAAAAATTCCTCCTTACAGTGAAAGTTAATCCTAGCATTTCACAAACTCTAGGATTGACTATTCAAACAAATAAAGGAGACTTTCATTCATGAAGTATGAAATACCTAATGTAGAAAGCTCCTTTATTTGTTTCAAGCGATCGGCGATTTGAGCTGCTAACAAATGCCACAGCAAAAAAATAAAATTCCTAAGAGGTGACATTTTTACCTCTTAGCCAATAGCAGTGCGGTAAATCCAGCTCCCATGGGCGCCAAGCCAGATTTACCACACTGCTATTGGCTAAGAGGTGAAAACGTCCCCTCGTAGCAAAAAAAAAATGTTTAGCCCTGGCCTTTGCTAGTAGCTCAAATCGCCGATCGGTTGAAACAAAAAAAGGAGCTTTCTACATGAAGTATTTTATACTTCATGAATGAAAGTCCCCTTTATTTGTTTCAATAGTCAATCCTAGCGTTTGTGAAACTCCACCACGGACAATTACTGCTAAAAACAGGGAAGAAAAAATCTGACAGCCCTAATTTTCAAGGTTCCAGATTTGTAACTACATATAATAGTGCTCAACAGAAATAGAATTTTTTTTTTTTTTTAAAAACACTGAAATGTCCTTAAAAAAAGATCCTGTAATAGGTAAAGAACTATTCCAAAAACAATGTATTACATACAAGAAAAACATAAATTTTTAAAAAAAAATTAGCACCAAACAAATAATAAAAAAAAAAAAAGCTAGCTAGAAAAGAAACAAATCAAATAAAATTATTCTACAAATGTGGCAGGAAAAATTGTGTTTGTTGCAGCCAGAATGCAAGTAATAAAGTATTGAATAAATGGATCATGGATAGAAATAACAAAAAAATCCCCATAAAATCATTTATGAATTGCAAATTAGAGTACATGATGTACCTACTGGAGTGCAGCTTCAAAAAACTCTAAAAAAAAAAAACTTGCGTCGTAGAACATATTGAGAATATTATAGGTGAATATTCTTAATATGAAATAGGGACCCATTTTGAAAAAGATCACAACAAAAATCCAAATGAGTTCACTATCAAAGCTATAGAACAGATATCAGCAAATGAACATAATGACAGATTATTAGAACTACGCAAAATACAAACTTTTTGGACTTATTTATTAAACATTAGGGAATAGTCGAATTAAAGGGACACTGAACCCAAATTTTGTTCTTTCGTGATTCAGATAGGGTATGCAATTTTAAGCAACTTTCTAATTTACTCCTATTACAATTTTTCTCTGTTCTCTTGCTATGTTTATTTGAAAATCATGAATGTAAATCTTAGCAGCCTAGTCTTGTTTTAACCATATAGGTTTTTATGCACTTATTTTATTTTATCCAATCCATTGTATTTTAAAGAAACAGTTTTATTGTAAATAAATCATTTCATTGTTTTTTTCTCTTCCATTGGTTTCTTCATTTATGATTACAGGGTTAGATTGAAATACAAATAAAAAAACATAATTTATGCTTACCTGATAAATGTATTTCTCTTGTGGTGAATCCAGTCCATGGATCATCCATTACTTGTGGGATATTCTCCTTCCCAACAGGAAGTTGCAAGAGGATCACTCACAGCAGAGCTGCTATATAGATCCTCCCTTAACTGGCATATCCAGTCATTCAACCGAAACTAGCCGAGAAAGGAGAAACCATAGGGTGCAGTGGTGACTGTAGTTTAAAATTTAGACCTGCCTTAAAAGGACAGGGTGGGCCGTGGACTGGATACACCACAAGAGAAATACATTTATCAGGTAAGCATAAATTATGTTGTCTCTTGTTAGGTGTATCCAGTCCACTGATCATCCATTACTTGTGGGATACCAATACCAAAGCTAAAGTACACGGATGAAGGGAGGGACAAGGCAGGTACTTAAACGGAAGGGACCACTGCCTGTAGAACCTACATTTCCAAAAATAGCCTCCGAAGAAGCAAAAGTATAAAATTTGTAAAATTTTGAAAAGGTATGAAGCGAAGACCAAGTCGCCGCTTTGCAAATCTGTTCAACAGAAGCCTCATTTTTAAGGCCCAGGTGGAAGCCACAGCTCTAGTAGAATGAGCTGTAATCCTTTCAGGGGGCTGCTGTCCAGCAGTCTCATAGGCTAAGCGTATTACGCTCCGAAGCCAAAAAGAAAGAGAGGTTGTCGAAGCCTTTTGACCTCTCCTCTGTCCAGAGTAAACAACAAACAGGGAAGATGTTTGACGAAAATCTTTAGTCGCTTGTAAGTAAAACTTTAAAGCACGGACTACATCCAAATTATGTAAAAGACGTTCCTTCTTTGAAGAAGGATTAGGACACAATGATGGAACAACAATCTCTTGATTGATATTGTTGGAAACTACCTTAGGTAAAAACCCAGGTTTTGTACGCAGAACTACTTTATCTGTATGGAAAATCAGATAAGGAGAATCACATTGTAAAGCTGATAACTCAGAGACTCTACGAGCCGAGGAAATAGCCATCAAAAACAGAACTTTCCAAGATAAAAGTTTGATATCAATGGAATGAAGGGGTTCAAACGGAACTCCTCGAAGAACCTTAAGAACCAAGTTTAAGCTCCATGGAGGAGCAACAGGTTTAAACACAGGCTTAATTCTAACCAAAGCCTGACAAAATGCCTGGACCTCTGGAACCTCTGCCAGACGCTTGTGCAAAAGGATAGACAGAGCAGAAATCTGTCCCTTTAAAGAACTAGCTGATAATCCTTTATCCAAACCCTCTTGGAGAAAGGACAATATCCTAGGAATCCTAACCTTACTCCATGAGTAATTCTTGGATTCACACCAATGAAGATATTTGCGCCATATCTTATGGTAGATTTTCCTGGTTACAGGCTTTTGTGCCTGTATTAAGGTATCAATGACTGACTCGGAGACGCCACGCCTTGATAAAATCAAGCGTTCAATCTCCAGGCAGTCAGTCTCAGAGAAATTAGATTTGGATGATTGAAAGGACCTTGTAGTAGAAGGTCTTGTCTCAGAGGCAGAGGCCAAGGTGGAAAGGATGACATGTCCACCAGGTCTGCATACCAGGTCCTGCATGGCCACCCAGGCCCGATCAAGATCACCGATGCTCTCTCCAGTTTGATTTTGGCAATCAGTCGAGGGAGCAGAGGAAACGGTGGAAACACGTAAGCCAGGTTGAAGAACCACGGTGCTGCTAGAGCATCTATCAGCGTCGCTTCTGGGTCCCTGGACCTGGATCCGTAACAAGGAAGCTTGGCATTCTGATGAGACACCATGAGATCCAATTCTGGTGTGCCCCAATGATGAACCAATTGAGCAAACACCTCCGGATGGAGTTCCCACTCCCCCGGATGAAAAGTCTGACGACTTAGAAAATCTGCCTCCCAGTTCTCTACACCTGGGATATGGATCGGTGATAGATGGCAAGAGAGAGTCTCTGCCCAGCGAATTATCTTGGAGACTTCTAACATCGCTAGGGAGCTCCTGGTCCCCCCTTGATGGTTGATGTAAGCCACAGTCGTGATGTTGTCCGACTGAAATCTGATGAACCTCAGGGTTGCTAACTGAGGCCAAGCTAGAAGAGCATTGAATATTGCTCTTAACTCCAGAATATTTATTGGGAGGAGTTTCTCCTCCTGAGTCCACAATCCCTGAGCCTTCAGGGAATTCCAGACTGCACCCCAACCTAGAAGGCTGGCATCTGTTGTTACAATTGTCCAATCTGGCCTGCGAAAGGTCATACCTTTGGACAGATGGACCCGAGATAGCCACCAGAGAAGAGAATCTCTGGTCTCTTGATCCAGATTTAGCAGAGGGAACAAATCTGTGTAATCCCCATTCCACTGACTGAGCATGCATAATTGCAGCGGTCTGAGATGTAGGCGCGCAAATGGCACTATGTCCATCGCCGCTACCATTATGCCGATCACTTCCATGCACTGAGCCACCGAAGGGCGCGAAATGTAGTGAAGAACACAGCAGGAATTTAGAAGCTTTGATAACCTGGACTCCGTCAGGTAAATTTTCATTTCTACAGAATCTATCAGAGTTCCTAGGAAGGAAACCCTTGTGAGGGGTGATAGAGAACTCTTTCCCTCGTTCACTTTCCACCCATGCGACCTCAGAAATGCCAACACTATGTCCGTATGAGATTTGGCAATTTGGAAGTTTGACGCCTGTATCAGGATGTCGTCTAGATAAGGGGCCACTGCTATGTCCCGTGGTCTTAGGACCGCCAGAAGAGACCCCAGAACCTTTGTAAAAATTCTTGGGGCTGTAGCTAACCCAAAGGGAAGAGCCACAAACTGGTAATGCCTGTCTAGAAAGGCAAACCTTAGGAATCGATGATGATCTTTGTGAATCGGTATGTGAAGGTAAGCATCCTTCAAATCCACTGTGGTCTTGTACTGACCCTCCTGGATCATAGGTAGGATTGTCCGAATAGTTTCCATTTTGAACGATGGAACTCTGAGGAATTTGTTTAAGATCTTTAGATCCAAAATTGGTCTGAAGGTTCCCTCTTTTTTGGGAACCACAAACAGATTTGAATAAAATCCCTGTCCTTGTTCCATCTGTGGAACTGGATGGATCACTCCCATTATTAGGAGGTCTTGCACACAGCGTAAGAATGCCTCTTTCTTTATCTGGTTTACAGATAATCTCGAAAGGTGAAATCTCCCTTGTGGGGGGGGAAGCTTTGAAGTCCAGAAGATATCCCTGAGATATGATCTCCAACGCCCAGGGATCCTGAACATCTCTTGCCCACGCCTGGGCGAAGAGAGAAAGTCTGCCCCCTACTAGATCCGTTGCCAGATAGGGGGCCGTTCCTTCATGCTGTCTTAGAGGCAGCAGCAGGCTTTCTGGCCTGCTTGCCTTTGCTCCAGGCCTGGTTAGATTTTCAGGCCGGCTTGGATTGCGCAAAAGTTCCCTCTTGTTTTGTAACAGAGGAAGTTGATGCTGCACCTGCCTTGACGTTTCGAAAGGCACGAAAATTAGACTGTTTGGCCCTTGATTTGGCCCTGTCCTGAGGAAGGGTATGACCCTTACCTCCAGTAATGTCAACAATAATTTCCTTCAAACCAGGCCCGAATAGGGTCTGCCCCTTGAAGGGAATGTTAAGTAATTTAGACTTTGAAGTCACGTCAGCTGACCAAGATTTAAGCCATAGCGCCCTACGCGCCTGGATGGCGAATCCAGAATTCTTAGCCGTTAGTTTAGTCAAATGAACAATGGCAAAAGAAACAAAAGAATTAGCTAGCTTAATTGTTCTAAGCTTGTCAAGTATTTCAGTCAATGGAGTAGCTGTCTGAAAGGCCTCTTCCAGAGACTCAAATCAGAACGCCGCAGCAGCAGTGACAGGAGCAATGCATGCAAGGGGCTGCAGGATAAAACCTTGTTGAATAAACATTTTCTTAAGGTATCTTAAGAAAAGGTTTCTTAAGGTAACCTTCTAATTTTTTAACCATTTGATCTGAAAAAGCACAACTGTCCTCGACAGGGATAGTGGTACGTTTAGAAACTGCTCCCTCCACCTTAGGGACCGTCTGCCATAATTCCCGTGTGGTGGCATCTATTGGAAACATTTTTCTAAAAATAGGAGGGGGGGGAAACGGCACACCGGGTCTGTCCCACTCCTTAGTAATAATTTCTGTAAACCTTTTAGGTATTGGAAAAAACATCAGTACACACCGGCACCGCGTAGTATTTATCCATTCTACACAATTTCTCTGGCACTGCAATTGTGTCACAGTCATTCAGAGCAGCTAAAACCTCTCCAAGCAACACCCGGAGGTTCTCAAGCTTAAATTTAAAAGTAGACATATCTGAATCAGGTTTCCCCGAGTCAGAGACGTCACCCACAGACTGAAGCTCTTCCTCAGCTTCTGCATATTGTGACGCAGTATCAGACATGGGCCTTAAAACATCTGCGCGCTCTGTATTACGTCTAACCCCAGAGCTATCGCGCTTTCCTCTGAATTCAGGCAGACAGGGTATTATCCATGATTGCTGCCATGTCCTGCAAAGTAATCGCCATGGGCGTCTTTGATGTACTTGGCGTCATTTTAGCGTGAGTCCCTTGAGCGGGAGTCAAAGGGTCCGACACTTGGGGAGAGTTAGTCGGCATAACTTCCCCCTCGTCAGAATCCTCTGGTGATAATTCTTTTAAAGATAACAGCTGATCTTTATTGTTTAAAGTGAAATCAATACATTTAGTACACATTCTCCTATGGGGTTCCACCATGGCTTTTAAACATAATGAACAAGGAGTTTCCTCTATGTCAGACATGTTTATACAGACTAGCAATGAGACTAGCAAGCTTGGAAAACACTTTAAGTTAACAAGCAATATAAAGAAACGTTACTGTGCCTTTAAGAGAAACACATTTTGCCAAAATTTGAAATAACACTACACAACACTACACTATCAATAAATTAATTAAATAAATTAACTACAATTACATAAAATTAAATAAACTAAAATAAATTACAAAAAAACACTAAATTACAAAAAATAAAAAAAGAATACAAGAATTTTAAGCTAATTACACCTACTCTAAGCCCCCTAATAAAATAACAAAGCCCCCCAAAATAAAAAAAATTCCCTACCCTAATCTAAATTAAAAAAGTTAACAGCTCTTTTACCTTACCAGCCCTTAAAAGGGCTTTTTGCGGGGCATGCCCCAAAGAAATCAGCTCTTTTGCCTGTAAACAAAAAACACAATACCACCCCCAACATTACAACCCACCACCCACATACCCCTACTCTAACCCAAACCCCCCTTAAATAAACCTAACACTACCCCCTGAAGATCTCCCTACCTTGAGCCGTCTTCACCCAGCCAAGCACCGATGGACCAAAAGAAGACATCCGGAGCGGCAGAAGTCTTCATCCTATCCGGGCAGAAGAGGGCATCCGGACCGGCAGACATCTACATCCAAGCGGCATCTTCTATCTTCATACATCCGATGAAGAGTTAGGGGTTAATACTTGAAGTTAGGTGGCGGCGATGTTAGGGAGGGCAGATTAGGGGTTAATACTATTTTTTATAGGGTTTGCGAGGCGGGAGTGCGGCGGTTTAGGGGTTAATACATTTATTAGAGTGGCGGCAATGTGCGGTCGGCAGATAAGGGGTTAAAAAATGTATTATAGTGGCGGCGATGTGGGGGGGCCTCGGTTTAGGGGTATATAGGTAGTTTATGGGTGTTAGTGTACTTTAGACCACAGTAGTTAAGAGCTTTATGAAACGGCATTAGCCCAGAAAGCTCTTAACTACTGACTTTTTTCTGCGGCTGGAGTCTTGTCGGTAGAGGGTCTAATGCTCACTTCAGCCAAGACTCTAAATACCAGCGTTAGGAAGATCCCATTGAAAAGATAGGATACGCAATTGGCGTAAGGGGATCTGCGGTATGGAAAAGTTGCGACTTGGAAGTGAGCGTTAGACCCTTTCCTGGATGACTCTAAATACCAGCGGGCGGTAAAAAGCAGCGTTAGGAGCCCTTACGCTGCTTTTGATGGCTACCGCAGAACTCTAAATCTAGGCGTACATAAATAATGTTTATACATATACCCTATATAAGCTATCATTCTTCATATAAATCGATTATATATTTATATATATATATATATATATATATATATACATAATTCTACTAGTTGCAAATAACACACACAATGATTGTATTTACTTAATTTGCAATTTAAATTCTGTTGACTGATAATTAAATCCCAACAGTATCTCCCTTTCTTACTAAGAAAAATGTTTGACATCAGCTTGAGCATAACATGATTGATTCATTTGGTTTTTGAACTGGGTTGTTAGTCTGTCCTCTGTGATCCATAAATCTTAATACTTTAGTCTATGTGATTTTTTTTTTCTCCATATGGTGTAATGTATGGGTTACTAGAAACATCTTATATTCTTTACATTAAATTGAAATATTGATTTTATTCAGCGCATATAAAAAATGATATCTTGACAAGCTGTGATCTACATCTTTTCACAGATAATAAATATTATTTTACAAAATATACCTGGCTCCTGGGCCTGGCATTTTATGCAAAAATATGTACACGTCCTATAGGTGGAAAGTTAATATTATTAAATAGTTATTGTAGTAATATCATAATAATAATTTTTGAACCAGTCCTTATATTTTGATAAGTTAAAATATATGTTTTTCCTGATACTTCAATAGCAATATAGTGTTAATTATTTTATATATTTTTCTGCTAACTATAGCAATATATAGTTAAAATCTGGTTTTATGAATATGTCCTTGTTAAAAAAAAAAATATATTAAATAAAATAAACCTTTCAGGTGTTTGTGACATAATGTATTTATTAAATAATGCTTTGGTAAAATGATATGTGAATGCTCATTATGATTATTGTTTTGTTAATTATTGCAAAAAGTATATTTAACAAATGCTATGGACACTTTATTGTGTGTAAAGAGGTTGTATTTAGGTTTAGATAAATACTAAAAATATGAATATATTTCTGTACGTTTTAACATATAATTTATCTTTTTTAGTAACGCTATACCTTAGAAGAACTTATGTTTAAATTACTCTAGTACCTCGCCTACCCTCAGAACCTCCTCGCACCTGTCTAGATTTTCCGGCTTATCCTCATAATCAGAGTGAAATGTAAGTTCTCCTGGAAGGTCATTGCATTAAGTTAGGTTATGTAAGCAGCAACATACTGTATATACAGTAGATACAGTATATTATATAAAAGGTCCTGAAATAGCAGAACTTGTCTTTGCACTGCTTAAGCCTTTTACCTGGATGTATCCAGTTTTCTTGCACCTTAATGTTTCTTATCCTCCAAGAACTAACACATAGATGATGGAGAAAGTGATGAAAATGAAAAGAACTAAGAATAAATTAGGATGACTAATGAACACCACCTTTAGGGTTGGCGATGGATCATTTCTGTCCATTCCCTGTCAGATGGTGTATCTCATTATTGAGTATTATCCATACAATACATTTATCTTGGCTTTATTTTTGGTGGATAGTCAATTATTTTATATAAACTTCTCTAAATAATCTATCTAAAAAAATCTAATACGCTTATAATTTTATAAAACAAATAATAGATACACTTTTTCTAAAAGATTAGAATGAGCCTCTTAAAGAAAACAGAGGTGAAGAATACTAAATTTGGTGGTTGGGTACATTGATGCTAAATGAGTAATTATAAACTATTCAAAGTTTTAAAAAATAATAATTGAAAAGCTGCTGTTTACCAAGTACACAACAGAAAATTCAATCTTGTGTTCTGGGTATTTCTTTTTACATTCTTTTTGTGTGAAATAGGTGAGCAGCAAAAGGGTTAATCCAATGGTCTAACGGCAAAATACAATATAAAGGTGTTTTCTTTTTGCTTTTGTGTCATAACTTCTTTCCCTTTTACTGCCACTATATGGTGTGTCACACAAAAGTGACTAAATATTTGTACACAAAGCTACATACTTTTTTACTTTTAGAACTAGATTCACAGAGACTAGGGGGACTAATAATTGTAAATATATGGTTACCTGTACACTTTTCATAGCAGAAGCAATGCTTCTGGCTCATTTTAATTTTTTTGTTTAAAATGTATTATATATTGTATTTTTATTTACATTAACATTCTTATGGCTGTTACATTTTATTTTCTGTCTCAAATCTCCTAATGCAAATAAAGGTGGAAATTAAATAACAAAAAAAAAAAACAACAATTAGAATAATTATAATTTGTACTTTTTTGGCTTTGTTTACAGTTTGCGAAAATGTATTTTCAGAAGCTGCTTACCATTTTTACGATTGCCACTTACTAAATATAAATAGAAATTTAGTATTATTAGCTCCCATTGACAAAAATGATAAATGATCATTTGTACAAGGTTTACACTGATTCACAAATTATTGCTTAATAGTAGCTGCACTTTGTCCAAAAATTACATTAAAGACAAAAAGACAGTAAAGCACAACAATGGGGCACAATTGTAATTAAATATATATATATATAAATATATATATATATATATATATATATATATATATATATATATATATATATATATATATATATATATATATATTGTAAAAAAGAAATACATTAAAGGGACATAATACTCATATGCTAAATCACTTGAAACTGATGCAATATAACTATAAAAAGCTGACAGGAAAATATCACCTGAGCATCTCTATGTAAAAAAGGAAAATATTTTACCTCACAATTTCCTCAGCTCAGCAGAGTAAGTTCTGTGTAAAAAGTTATACTCAGCTGCTCCCAGCTGCAGGTAAAAAAATAAAAAAAATGAAGAAATGAACAGCAGCCAATCAGCATCAGCAGTGCTGAGGTCATGAACTCTTACTGTGATCTCATGAGATTTGACTTAACTCTCATGAGATTTCATAGTAAGCTTCCTTTACCTGATTGGTGAAATAATATGAGAGTGCACGATGCTAGTCCCTTCAGATGTCCCAGGACAAACACACTAAAATGCTGCTTAGAAATCCTTTACAATGGGAGGTGGCTACTGAGGAACTTTTGAGGTAAAATATCTTTCTTTTTTACATAGAGATGTTCAGGTGATATTTTCTAATCAGCTTTTTACAGCTATGCTGCATCACTTTCAAGTGTTTAAACATTTGGGTATTATGGCCCTTTAAGGAACAGATTACAAGTGGAGCACTAAATATCACTTTCATGAAAGCTATATTTGCGCTCCACTGTGTAATGCCAGCGCACGCTAATGTGTGCAGGTATTACAAGTTAACAGCAATGCCAAGCATATACACATCTGCAAGCATATAACAGGGAAGCATATACATATATATTTACTGGGAACACACAATTCCCATAGACCGCAATGTAAAAGCACTTTTTTTCAGTGCCATTTATTTTCTTCTAACTCCCCACTCCCACCAATTTTAGATCCCAAAAACTGCCTAGTGCAGTTTTTAAAAAAAAAAAAAAAAAACTATAATTCCCTCTATTTTGAAGTCATTTGGGGCATTTTTAGAAAATGTCCAGAGATCAGATCTCTGGTTAATTTTCTGAGCACTGATTGGTACTGTGACCTGGTGGTAGCAATAACCAGCCACTAGTAATGGCTGGTTCATTATCGAAAGCCCGCAAACGGGAAAATTTGCCCGTTGGCGGGCACACAGTAATTTAGCGCTCCACTTGTAATCTGGCCCTAAATAGGATATGAAACAATGCTCCTTTATTTAAAGCAAATATGTAAAAAATAAACAGAAACAGATTATATTAAAAAAAAAAAACACTTATTTTCTTGCAAAATGAGCACTTACAAATTCTCAGTGTAACCACTGTCCCCGGGAGATGAGGGAGTAGGGATATATAAAAAAAATGTAATAGTATCTCTAATGCTCTCTTTAAATGTAATATTTGAATTATGCAATATTCAAAATAGAAACATTCAAATTGATATATTTGTATCTATTATGTATCAATTTACTAAATTCCCTACCAAATAAACTATTAAACTTCTGAACAGTATTTGTTAAAACGAATGTTACATTCGAAAATTTGAATGTGAACATTCAATTTTGAAAGTGACATTCAAAAACTGTAAATAGAATTTGATTCTGGAATTTTTTAAGAACATTCATTTTTATCAATATTTGATTATGAAAATCAATTTTCTACAATAACATTCAAATTTGAATATAAACACATTTGCCCATCCCTATGAGGGAGCTGATATGTTTCAAACTTAATTTGCATTCTTCCTCTTCTGAGTATAGGCAAAACATATTTCATGTTTCTCTTACATTCACTAAACACTAAGCCAGCTCAAGTTACTATAGAAGATTTATGACATCAAGCTATATATGCCTTCCTGTAAAGAACCCAGCCCCTGCACAAATTAAGTTAAAAAATAAATAAAAAGGAAAATCCATTTTAAATGATGAATAATACAAATTGCAATGATTTATATAAAAGATAAAGTAGTCCCTTTTATTACAAAAAAATAAAATCCCTTTAAACTTCTGACATGTTACACATTTATGTACACTGTAAAATATTTTTTACACTAAATTAAAAAAATTATACATCAGAAGAAATGGACAACCAATATTTATACTAATATTTGCCTTGCAAAAATATAATAATGATTTATTTATTATTTACATATCTTTCAAATAAACACATACTATTCAGCAAAGCTCTAAAGTCTATGCTCTAAATTTTTGTCGTTCAAATAAAGGCAATCACAATTAAAACCCAAATGCGAAAAAGTGTTTATAAATTATTTCCTGTTAACATTAACAAAAGTGGCCTTTTTACTTAAAAAAATACAGTCACTTAGCATTACAAGTAAAATGCAATGGATTATGGGTATTACCTGCCAAGTCTTTTGCGCACTGGTAAAAGGAATGCTGATCAGTATTGTAAACTATGCATTAAACAGAAGTTGATGTGGGATCTTGTAAAGCGATAATTTTTATGCTTTACAACTGTTGATTTTCCCTGCACCCTTCATGTTTTGAATGTGGCAAATTTATAAATAATCAATTTAATATTACCATTACTACAATCTTGTGGCTTCCTAGTAATATTCTAATGGTTAAAGCTCTTTTTAATTATTGTAAGTTTGAAGGTCATAGCTACTGACAAGCAGATATATATCTTAAAAAACAATCATATAGTGTACTTTGATACAATTTGCTCAGCTTACATTCATGAGTGAATTTTGCAAGATCGGATGAATAGGTTGGTAACATTGCTAATACCTGACATTTAAAAGCATGAATATCAGATACAAATTTCTGAGGTATTAACATCTTTGTCATATTTAGATAAATCTGCTGTTTAAACTGCCAAGAAAACAAAATGTCATCTAAAATATACTTTTATTGAAAGTTTTAATACTAAATTTCAGTGCGGATATTATGTTATCAAATAAAATGTATTACTGAATTATTAAACCAATTAATTACAATTTTCAATTCTTTTGTCTTTTATTCTTGCACTGTTTTCAGCATTTACACACATTCAATACTATTTCATAGTCAACCTAAATATTTATTATAATCTATTGCAATTATTAATTTTTTTTACAAATTATTTAATCTATTCATTAGCTTAGCTTTGTTAACTTTTGTTAATTGTCTGCTGACTGCTGATTGATGGCTGGACTTATATGCCTCTTGTCATTGGCTGACTCAATGTGCTCAGCTAGTTCCCAGTGCATTGTTGTTCCTTCAACAAAGAATACAAAGAGAATGAAGCAAATTTAATAACAGAAGTAAATTGGAAAGTTGTTTAAAATTGTATGTTCTCTCTGAACCATGAAAGAAAAACGTATTATTATTATTATTATTATCGGTTATTTGTAGAGCGCCAACAGATTCCACAGCGCTGTAGACAGAGGGTAGTACAACAAAACAATTAAAGGGATCAGATGGGTAGAGGGCCCGGCCAAGAGTTGCATTGTTGTAATTAGCTCTTAAGAAGGTGATCTACAAAAAGTTGGTCTTAAGGGGGTTCAGGGGATAGCAATGGAGGAGTGGAACTGGTATAAAGTAAGATTAGCATATGTTGTATGCATCCCTGAATGGTAGAAAACGTTTAGGTTTCATGCCTTTTTAAGACGTATGTTTATTTGATATAACTGTTTAGTTAAACTCTTTTAGTGAAACATTTATTACAGGTGCTAAATTGTACCAAATAATGATACAGAAAAATGACATGTTCCAATTAAACCAGATAAAGTAGATGAGCATAACAAATAATTATTTTAACAAGATATAGCCCCCCATTTATGAAATGCCAAACAATGACATTAAAATAGTTAAAGAGAAATCAAATAAAAATTAGACCTTTTCAGTTTTGAAATACGGTGGATATAAAAAGTCTACACACACTGAAAATTTAAGATTTTTGAAATTTAAAGACAGAAAAAAATAAATGTAAATGTCAGATTTTTTCCATCTGCAATGTGATCTTCCAACAAACAAAAATAAAATTAAACAAATAGTTAATTATAATAAAGTCTACACGCCCCTCATCAACTAAAGCACCTTTTACATCTTATACAGCAGAAAGTGTTTGCAAGGGGATCTTCTGTGTATGGTTCTCTTTAGGCGATTCTACAGGTTTTCAATGGGATTGAGGACTGAGCTCTGACTGGGCCAATGCAAGACGTTAATAGACTTGGTTGAGTGCTTTGAGTCAGTTTCATGCTGAAATGTGAAATTCCTCTTCATTTTTAGCTTTCCGACACAAGGTTTTGTGCTAAACTATCTTATGCTTTAATTGCCATAAAGCATGTTGAGATCTTTGCATATCCTAAAAGGGCTAATTAAAGGGATACTGAACCCAAACATTTTCAGATAGAGCATGCAATTTTAAGCAACTTTCAAATTTACTTCTATTATCAATTTTTCTTCGTTATCTTACTATCTTTATTTGAAAAAGAAGGCATTTAAGCTATAGAGCCACAAAGCTCTTCTAGCTAAAATAGCTAAAGACATGGATCTAACATCAATTTTGATAATATCAAAAATGGCATCACAAATAAAATGATTAGCATGTTGCAGTAAGCAAACAATGCTAGATATGTCAGAATCCAATTCTTGTCGCGCTAAATTCTCCAACCAAAAAGTTGATGCAGCCGCAACATCAGCCAAGGAAATTGCAGGCCTAAGAAGATGATCTGAATATAAATAGGCTTTCCTTAGATAAGATTCAAGTTTCCTATCTAAAGGGTCTTTAAAAGAAGTACTACCTTCCATAGGAATAGTGGTACGTTTAGCAAGAGTAGAAATAGCCCCATCAACTTTGGGGATCTTTTCCCAAAACTCTATAGAAATTGCTGGTAAAGGATACAATTTTTTAAACCTTGAAGAAGGAATAAAAGGAGTACCTGGCTTATTCCATTCCTTGGAAATCATTTAAAAAATAGCATCAGGAATAGGAAAAACCTCTGGAGTAACCACAGGAGGTTTAAAATCAGCATTTAAACGTTTACTAGTCTTAACGTCAAGAGGACAGGCTTCCTCAATATCCAAAGTAATTAACACTTCTTTTAACAAAGAACGAATATACTCTATTTTAATTAAATAAGTAGATTTGTCAGTGTCAATATCTGAGGAAGGATCTTCTGAATCAGATAGATCCTCATCAGAGGAGGATAAATCATTATGTTGTCGGTCATTTGAAATTTTATCAACTTTATGAGAAGTTTTAAAAGACTTTTTACATTTATTAGAAGGCGGAAATGCAGTCAAAGTCTTCTGAATAGAATCAGTAACAAATTCTTTAAAATTCATAGGTATATCATGTACATTAGAAGTTGAAGAAACTGCAACCAGCAATGTACTATTACTGATGGATACATTCTCTGCATGTAAAAGTTTATCATGACAACTATTACAAATGACATTCAGAGATATAATTTCCACAATCTTACAACAAATGCACTTAGCTTTGGTAGAACCGATGTCAGGCAGCAAAGTTCCAATAGATACTTCTGAGACAGGATCAGATTGAGACATCTTGCAAAATGTAAAAGAAAAAACAACATATAAAGCAAAATTATCAATTTCCTTATATGACAGTTTCAGGAATGGGAAAAAAATGCAAATAGCATAGCTCTCTGACATAGAAAAAGGCAAGAGGCAAATAGCAATGGGGTAATAAATAAGGACTCGGCATCAACTACGACGCCGGAAATGATGAACTTGCGTCAACGGACGTACTTTCAAACAAAAAAATTCTCGCGACAAGAATGACGAAATAAAGTCTAGCATTTGGCGCACCCGCGGGCCTAGTATTGCCCGCAATTTGCAAGAAAAATGTAGTCAATCTGAAAAAAAGACTAAACCCCAGGTAATAAAAAATATTTCTTAATATGTTTATTTTCCCCAAATATGAAACTGACAGTCTGCACAAGGAAATACATGAACCTGACTCATGGCAAATATAAGTACAATACATATATTTAGAACTTTATGTAAATGCATAAAGTGCCAAACCATAGCTGGGGTGTCTTAAGTAATAAAAAACATACTTACCGAAAGACACCCATCCACATATAGCAGATATCCAAACCAGTACTGAAACAGTTATCAGTAGAAGTAATGGTATATGAGAGTATATCGTCGATCTAAAAAGGGAGGTAGGAGATGAATCTCTACGACCAATAAAAGAGAACCTATGAAATAGATCTCCCGTGAGGAAAACCATTGCATTCAATAGGTGATACTCCCTTCACATCCCTCTGACATTCGCTGTACTCTGAGAAGAATCGGGCTTCAAAATGCTGAGAAGCGCATGTCAACGTTGAAATCTAAGCACAAACTTCCTTCACCACCTCCATAGGAGGCAAAGTTTGTAAAAACTGAATTGTGGGTGTGGTGAGGGGTGTATTTATAGGCATTTTGAGGTTTGGGAAACTTTGCCCCTCCTGGTAGGATTGTATATCCCATACATCACTAGCTCATGGACTCTTGCCAATTACATGAAAGAAACAAATATTTGAACCATCCATGCAAAATATGAAGGAATAAATTGTATTGTTAAGGTGCATTCAAAATCATAACAAAATTGTCCACCAATAAAACTATTATCAAAAAACATAACATTTGTATTTAAATTACACAGCATAAATAATAATTTAAGTGCACTGGATGTGCCAAAATAATTCTACTTGTAAGTACAAAATTTAGGTGTTCCATGGTATATATTAAATTATCTCTCAAATCCCAGTGTAATTCTCTAAACATTAACTCACTACAGATCTCATTGTTTTTATTGCAAATTAAAAGGAGCTTTTATCAAAATACTTAAAACACTAATTACTCTGAAAGACAAACCTATGCATAGAAAAATAAAAGAGATTTTAGGGTACAGTGCACTTAAAACAGCGTAATTTGATTTGTATTAGGCATAATATTAAAGTTTAAACATATGCGGGGGGGCGGAGCTAGCTCTGAGTCTGAACGGTCACAAGATGCTATAGCTCTGGCTACATATTCTTAATAACTCTATATTTGTCCGTTCAGCTCAGTCAAATTTACATTCACCAAATATCTAATAACCTACAGACCTCAAATGTAAATTTTGCGGCTAGAGGGTCATCCGATGTGAGGTGAGGCCTTTCTGAAAGCGGCTATCTTTTACCTATGCGAGAAGAGAAGCCCTAAAAGACACTGTCTGGCATTAAGGACCTACCATATCTGTTACGGTGGTGAAAGCTAAGAGAGCACCCTACTTACAGTTATCGGTAACGGAGACGCTATAACGCTTCTTTACATTAAAACATAGCCCCGGTGCCACTTCTTCTTCTCTGTCCTACCAACGGTGAGACACAGCTGCGTCATGGCAACTAGGATCTCTGCGGCACTCGTTTTCCATTTACTAGCTGATATTAAAGAACTGCTGCAGGAGTACCAGCTTTCCTTTGCAGAGTCTTTGCAAGCGGCTTTAGCCTTACCTGATATAGGCCCCCCAGCTATTTTTCAGATGTCACTGGTTGACCCGCTCCCTGATAGACTGGCGCAGCATAATACCCTTGCATGCAGCGGGACCCCTTTTCTTATGGGGGAGGCTGGAAGGTCAGGTCCCGATGCATGTGAGGTGCAAGTTGATGCCCTGATCCCTGACAGACGTGGGCCAGTTATGCAGAGTGCCGTTCTGGTGGCTGAGAGCGGAACACACGCTACTGCACAGGCGACAAGACAACTACTCAAAGCTGGTAAAGGGAAACCGACTCCTATTCCATGGCGCTTCAGGTTGGAGAGGATCGGCCGAGTGACACAGGACAACAAGTGTGAAAGGCTGTTAGAATACCGCACAATGAGAAATAACCCCCTTGTTAGCTGGCGATCATGGTTGGAACTTATGGAGAGTGTGCATTTTTGTTGTGCTCCATTGTATGGTCGAATCTGCCCTGCCAATACCACTTGGACTGTACGGACAGTTGGGGTAGGCTAAGCTCCTTAGTCTGAGAAAATTGCAGCGATCTGTTAAACGAACTGTTATTGTCTGGACTTCTGCTGGTTTGAGTGTTCATCACTATGGTGTAGTTTGATGTATCTATCTTCTAAATTACTAGTTTTATTAATAGGTTTAATTATTAATGAATGGTTCAGGTTCTATGTCAGAATTGCTCCTTATGTTTGTACAGTGGCGAGATGAATATCCCAACTGAATCTGCTGATGCTGTTATATAATATTTGCTAATATAGAAAATATGTGCCTGCCTGGAGTCCTCCAAATCCACCACACTCTTATTTGTCACATTATACTAAATCTGGTTACTTGGCACTTTTCTCAAGGTTCCCATTTACACCTATAATATGCATGACAGGGCTGATCTATATATATATATATGTGGAAACATGGCTGATAGATGATTGGTGTGTACCTTTATGAAGATTACTTACATATACCTTAACATGCTATATATCTAATGCTCAGATTTTATTGGCAGTGTTAGTGGTCTCTTTTAATATTATATAGATTATTTCTTGCCTATCACTGTTTGAGGAATGCTAATGGTTACATTTGCATACTTGTCTATTAGGGACCTCGTGTAATAGCTGAACACTGTTGTACAGCATTATGGTATGCATCTGTTAATTATTACTTATTCTAAAGGTTGGTCACTTATTCTTTATATTACGCTTCCTTCCAAGCCTGCCCATCTCCGTTTGCTTTTGTAATTTTAGTAATATTATCATAAATTGTGCTTACTAGTTGATAAAAACATTACTTTAGTAAGTCCATTTACTTTATATATCCAATTAGAGATAAAGGTGGTTTGATTGTGTATTCCGAGTAGTTATATATTAGGTACTCCAGTTTAATCCAATCTTTCAGCTGGGTATTAACATTCACAGTATTCATGATATTATGCTCCCTTTGGCTATGGATACTGGGGTTTTCATATGGTCCTTCTGTTGCTGGGTGTAGGGCCCGCACACAGCCAGTACAATTAACTTTTCCTTATACCGACATACAGTGAGTGCAGAATTATTAGGCAAATGAGTATTTTGACCACATCATCCTCTTTATGCATGTTGTCTTACTCCAAGCTGTATAGGCTCGGAAGCCTACTACCAATTAAGCATATTAAGTGATGTGCATCTCTGTAATGAGAAGGGGTGTGGTCTAATGACATCAACACCCTATATCAGGTGTGCATAATTATTAGGCAACTTCCTTTCCTTTGGCAAAATGGGTCAAAAGATGGACTTGACAGGCTCAGAAAAGTCAAAAATAGTGAGATATCTTGCAGAGGGATGCAGCACTCTTAAAATTGCAAAGCTTCTGAAGCGTGATCATTGAACAATCAAGCGTTTCATTCAAAATAGTCAACAGGGTCGCAAGAAGCGTGTGGAAAAACCAAGGCACAAAATAACTGCCCATGAACTGAGAAAAGTCAAGCGTGCAGCTGCCAAGATGCCACTTGCAACCAGTTTAGCCGAGGATCGGCCGAGTGACACAGGACAACAAGTGTGAAAGGCTGTTAGAATACCGCACAATGAGAAATAACCCCCTTGTTAGCTGGCGATCATGGTTGGAACTTATGGAGAGTGTGCATTTTTGTTGTGCTCCATTGTATGGTCGAATCTGCCCTGCCAATACCACTTGGACTGTACGGACAGTTGGGGTAGGCTAAGCTCCTTAGTCTGAGAAAATTGCAGCGATCTGTTAAACGAACTGTTATTGTCTGGACTTCTGCTGGTTTGAGTGTTCATCACTATGGTGTAGTTTGATGTATCTATCTTCTAAATTACTAGTTTTATTAATAGGTTTAATTATTAATGAATGGTTCAGGTTCTATGTCAGAATTGCTCCTTATGTTTGTACAGTGGCGAGATGACTATCCCAAATGAATCTGCTGATGCTGTTATATAATATTTGCTAATATAGAAAATATGTGCCTGCCTGGAGTCCTCCAAATCCACCACACTCTTATTTGTCACATTACACTAAATCTGGTTACTTGGCACTTTTCTCAAGGTTCCCATTTACACCTATAATATGCATGACAGGGCTGATCTATATATATATGTGGAAACATGGCTGATAGATGATTGGTGTGTACCTTTATGAAGATTACTTACATATACCTTAACATGCTATATATCTAATGCTCAGATTTTATTGGCAGTGTTAGTGGTCTCTTTTAATATTATATAGATTATTTCTTGCCTATAACTGTTTGAGGAATGCTAATGGTTACATTTGCATACTTGTCTATTAGGGACCTCGTGTAATAGCTGAACACTGTTGTACAGCATTATGGTATGCATCTGTTAATTATTACTTATTCTAAAGGTTGGTCACTTATTCTTTATATTACGCTTCCTTCCAAGCCTGCCCATCTCCGTTTGCTTTTGTAATTTTAGTAATATTATCATAAATTGTGCTTACTAGTTGATAAAAACATTACTTTAGTAAGTCCATTTACTCTATATATCCAATTAGAGATAAAGGTGGTTTGATTGTGTATTCCGAGTAGTTATATATTAGGTACTCCAGATTAATCCAATCTTTCAGCTGGGTATTAACATTCACAGTATTCATGATATTATGCTCCCTTTGGCTATGGATACTGGGGTTTTCATATGGTCCTTCTGTTGCTGGGTGTAGGGCCCGCACACAGCCAGTACAATTAACTTTTCCTTATACCGACATACAGTGAGTGCAGAATTATTAGGCAAATGAGTATTTTGACCACATCATCCTCTTTATGCATGTTGTCTTACTCCAAGCTGTATAGGCTCGGAAGCCTACTACCAATTAAGCATATTAAGTGATGTGCATCTCTGTAATGAGAAGGGGTGTGCATAATTATTAGGCAACTTCCTTTCCTTTGGCAAAATGGGTCAAAAGATGGACTTGACAGGCTCAGAAAAGTCAAAAATAGTGAGATATCTTGCAGAGGGATGCAGCACTCTTAAAATTGCAAAGCTTCTGAAGCGTGATCATCGAACAATCAAGCGTTTCATTCAAAATAGTCAACAGGGTCGCAAGAAGCGTGTGGAAAAACCAAGGCGCAAAATAACTGCCCATGAACTGAGAAAAGTCAAGCGTGCAGCTGCCAAGATGCCACTTGCCACCAGTTTAGCCATATTTCAGAGCTGCAACATCACTGGAGTGCCCAAAAGCACAAGGTGTGCAATACTCAGAGACATGGCCAAGGTAAGAAAGGCTGAAAGACGACCACCACTGAACAAGACACACAAGCTGAAACGTCAAGACTGGGCCAAGAAATATCTCAAGACTGATTTTTCTAAGGTTTTATGGACTGATGAAATGAGAGTGAGTCTTGATGGGCCAGATGGATGGGCCCGTGGCTGGATTGGTAAAGGGCAGAGAGCTCCAGTCCGACTCAGACGCCAGCAAGGTGGAGGTGGAGTACTGGGTTGGGCTGGTATCATCAAAGATGAGCTTGTGGGGCTTTTTCGGGTTGAGGATGGAGTCAAGCTCAACTCCCAGTCCTACTGCCAGTTTCTGGAAGACACCTTCTTCAAGCAGTGGTACAGGAAGAAGTCTGCATCCTTCAAGAAAAACATGATTTTCATGCAGGACAATGCTCCATCACACGCGTCCAAGTACTCCACAGCGTGGCTGGCAAGAAAGGGTATAAAAGAAGAAAATCTAATGACATGGCCTCCTTGTTCACCTGATCTGAACCCCATTGAGAACCTGTGGTCCATCATCAAATGTGAGATTTACAAGGAGGGAAAACAGTACACCTCTCTGAACAGTGTCTGGGAGGCTGTCGTTGCTGCTGCACGCAATGTTGATGGTGAACAGATCAAAACACTGACAGAATCCATGGATGGCAGGCTTTTGAGTGTCCTTGCAAAGAAAGGTGGCTATATTGGTCACTGATTTGTTTTTGTTTTGTTTTTGAATGTCAGAAATGTATATTTGTGAATGTTGAGATGTTATATTGGTTTCACTGGTAAAAATAAATAATTGAAATGGTTATATATTTGTTTTTTGTTAAGTTGCCTAATAATTATGCACAGTAATAGTCACCTGCACACACAGATATCCCCCTAAAATAGCTATAACTAAAAACAAACTAAAAACTACTTCCAAAACTATTCAGCTTTGATATTAATAAGTTTTTTGGGTTCATTGAGAACATGGTTGTTGTTCAATAATAAAATTAATCCTCAAAACCACAACTTGCCTAATAATTCTGCACTCCCTGTATATATGATTGCGCAGCCCTACTGTAGTCCAAGTTATACCTTTTTACTATGGAAACAGGTGCACCACTATATTGGAGAAGTTCTGATTTGGAATTTGCTTTTCTTTTTCTGTTATTCATTTCATATTGTGTATTTTTTATGTATTGAATGTTCTGACCCCTAGATTGAAAATAGTATTGGGGTGAGTTTCCAGCTGTTAGTAAATTCAGCAATTGTTGATCAGTTGCAGACGGAAACATTTTATAAAGCTGTTGTCCCTTAGATATATCTCACTATATTATATGAGGCTACAAAATCAATCTCTGCCCCCGCCCCGTCCCCTCCTTTCTTTCCTCCCTTTCCTCCCCTTGCCCTGAAAATCCTAAGTCTTTCTGGTGTTTTCCAGAAGTTACTTTTGTGGCTTCTCTCATTGTTAGGTTGGTCTCCGTCCCCTCTTCCCTTTCCTTCCCTTTCCCTCTTCCTTCCCCCCTCCCCGGTGCGCTCTGGGGTTCCCAGTCACCCTTGTGGTTTTCCTCGTAACATACTGCACCTTTTCCCCCCATTTACACTCAACTATTGCACTTGCTTTGCAAATACTTGTTTCAGTGGTTTTGTATATTGATATATGATATATTTGGCCTGATGGTTGCTGATATTATTTACATATTTCTCCACACTTGCTTATACAACACCGCACATTACAGTTGTTTTTTTCTTTATATTCTGTTACACATGCTGTACTGTTTGAACTATACATTGTTCTGTCTGAAACATCCAGGTATACCTAACTATATCTGCTTTCAAAAAATATTTATTTCAAGGTTGCTATTTACGCTAAATAATTTGATATACGTATTGTTCAGGTTAAAGTAATGAGGTATGCTTCACTATGGCGTATGATTTAACAATGTTTGCTCAAGATACTGTGCGAATTGATATGTAAAATGTTTGATATAATAGTTCATATCTCTTGACCACTTGTTATATCTATCTTGTTGTTGCTTTACAAATACTTGCTTAGCAATAAGATATATGTACTATTCACTAGATATACTTTATTATTGCATATGCTTTAACCCCTTAATGACCACAATGTACCCTTTATGTCATTGGTCGTTAAGGGGTTTTTCAGGACATAATAGCACAAGTCTAGCAAGAACACGCTATTAATGCCCTCCCTCCAGCAGGCTTTGTGGAATAGAGCAGTCTCAACGCTGGTGGCAAGACCGCGCTATAAAACAATCAAGTCCCAAAAAAAGGCCAGCGACATACAGGGTACGTCGCTGGTCCTTAAGGGGTTAACAGTGTTTGCTTAAGATTCTGTGCGGTTTGCTACGTAATATGTTCGGTTTACTAGTTCATAGTTCTTGATATCCTGTTACATCTTGTTGCACTTTAGAACTGGCTTCTTTGTGGATGAATGTGTTATACAATTTGAAATATTTTTTAGTCAGATTGAATCTACCCTACCCTTTAGCTATATATATGTTGAAGTGTATTCCCCCCCATTGTATTGTCCCCCCCCTCCCTTACTACAGTGTTTGATTTCTAGTATAGATTGTACTTTTATCTACTATTATACACCAGTGCTTTTCTATTCTACGTTGTATTTAGGTTACAAAAAAACAAAAAATGTGAGGTCTGCTCTTTTTTCTTTGCCATGTGATGTAACAGGATTGATTTATTGCTGAGATTCTTATGACCAATGTATCCTTTTGTTTTTTCTTGTGATATTTGTAACAGTATTTGTTTTTGGGGATTTCAACCTCAATAAAAATTATTCAAACAAAAAAAAAAAAAACACATGCAGGGTTTTCACATTGTACTTTGTCCTCCATTGCAAACTTCTACATAGCAGAGAGCCTTCGTAATTTTTATGGGAGACAGCACACCACTTGCAGGGACATCCAATTTTCTTTGGGAATTGCAGCATGACCATGCTTAACCTGGTTTTTTATGTTTGTGCTGACAAAGATTTAAGTATCGGACCCTAATAATCAATAGTAAATTTGTCTTCCTCAAACAAGATCCAAGATAATGACAATCTTATTTTTTTACTGGATGAGAAAATTGTGTAAATTATTCCAACATGAATGTGCTGTAAAAGAGGTCAACCTGAATATATGTGACATTCCTATTTTTTTTTTAATAATTTTAACGTTTTTAAATTTTCAAAATCAATGACATTTTTACAATTTTGTAGGTCTCAAAATCTCAAAAGAAAAGAAAAAAATGGTGAGAAAAGACATATAAAAACTTGAAAAACGATATTCTGTATCTGTCTACAATAATATGAGAAGACACAATTAGGAAAACAGGAAATGTCAAAACAGTAGTATAATATTTTCAAGGTGAAACGGCAATTTTTCTGTAATCACAGGCTCATCTCTGTCTTCTCTCTTCAGTAAGTGTCTGTCATATATTTTCCTCTGCCCCTTTAACATCTACTATTCCTCTGCCCCTTTAACCTAGATTCCTCTTACCTTTTGCACAGCACCTCTCCAATCAATAAATAGCAGCTGCACCATTCCTCATTGCTTGGTTATTGAATAGTTCTCTGTCACACCTTCTGGATCTCTATGAGTCTCGGTGACTGATTCCTTTCCTCGAGCTTCGGGTGCCACTTGCATGCTGGAAGTATCTCTGTGCCAGTACTAATTGTTTCTCTAAAGTGTTTGTGAAAACTCTCAAGCTAATATCATTACTTCAAAAAGACAAAGAAGACTCTCACAAAGATGTGGATATCTCCTGAAAGTATGCACATGTAAGCACTCTTAGCCTAGACTTTGAGGCGGTTTTTCCAGACCGGGTAAAAATAAAATATAACTTTTATTATGAATTGCGCTTAAAATAAGGGTAACACACAAATTAAAATCGACACTAGCACTTTCATGTAATTGGACTGTATATATTCACTTAGGTGGAGGACTGTAATATCAGTGGCCTGTAATGTTTATCTTTGTACCCCCAGAATAGTGCTATTTTGGCTGTGCTATACTTAGAAAAATGGGTCCCACAACACAGTGTATGTTAAATCAATCTATAACATACACTCTCTATAGGAATATTTGGGTACCCTGGTAATCCCAGTATGTGTAATGTCAGCCAGGAATAGTTCTTTATGAACCCTCTCTGTTTGTTATACCTGTGAGCTGTTGTTTGTTTATAGAACAGCAATTGCAGTTTTTCTGATTGATACGGTAATATTAGCTAAAGCGCTCTGTGGATTTGATATTCTAGAGTTGCCAGAAAATTGTTACACTAAGATGTGTAAATTAGCGTTATAAAAGGTGATTTTAATTTTAGCGCAACTCAGATATCATGCAAAGTCTTAAAACGTTGTCTGTTATAATTGTTATTGCAATATTTTTATTAAGCGTTTTGGAGACGTAACCTTCTCTGCAATTCCCCAAAAGGGCACAATTTTTATTTTCCTCTGTATGTGCTAAGGACATCCAAATGCCCATATCTTTATTTCTAGAGAACAAATTCCTATATTGCCTATGTCAGTATTGTTTATCTTTGGCTATATATGCCTCTTAGTTTTTTAGGCAGTGTCTTAATTGTAAGGAAACATTTTTTCTCTATTGCCTCATGGGACACAGTTATGTTTGGCTCTGTATACGCTATTCACGGAGCCTTAGGAGAACTAAGTTACGCTGTTCACAAAGCCTATAGTTCAGTCTGATTCTATTACAGATATCACTGTTAATGTATTTTAACTGCAATTGCGTTTACTGAGCTTTCCATACAGCAAATCCTCTCGGGTATAGTCTAAGGGTAGATGTTAGGCTAAATACCTAAGTAATGAATATATTTAACCCTGGCTAAGTCTGGCACAACCCAGACTATTCAACAAATTAACTAAGTATAGCTATAGTCGTCATGTGTCTAATTTAACATGAAGTGCTAGGCAGTTAAAATTAGAGCGCCCAAACGCTCACATAGACTCCTGACTAGTTTCGCCCCTCCGGGCTTTGTCAAAGGCGGCGAGCCGCCGATTGTTTGGGGGTATATACCGGTAAAACCGGAAGTCCCGCCTTCATCTATTTTTAGTTTGTACACTGATTGGTCACCATTTGTGGAATCACAGCTTCGTATTCCAATCAGTTTTTACTATTGGTAGTTACAGTGTTATGCTGGGGTTTAGTGAGCTGTCACTACATTGCATGTGAGATTTTATCTTGGACTGTTATTCTAATTGCAGCTTAGATGGTTTCTAACATATTCTTACTGGCTAAATAGATCATAGGGGTACTTTCTTCTTATCACTCACAACTTCTGTTCTGTTTAATTTGACTTATTATTTGTTATATCCTATGTATTAAATGGTCACCAATATGATATAAAAATACAATGTTATAATAAATTTATACTTTAAACTATATATATATAAGCGTGGTTTTTGAAACAAGTGTGGATGATCTTTAATTCACCCTAAGTGTATAAGTGACATATTGAAAAAACACCAATATCTCATGTTTGTGAATTGTGTTGTTTATTGAACGGAATCCTTGTGTTAGATGTGTTTTTTCTTAGTGACGAATGTGTCCTGGCTTGTATCATCAGGTTCATGCTATACTAATTGTAGTAATTTTGTGTGTGCTATTTTAGTGAGAGTGTGCACTTAAGCTTCCATGTGCCTAGATTGTATGGATAAATCCTGTGAAGATTGGGTGACCTGTGACATTAAATAATTGTGTGTGCTCTTGACGTCTGTGAGAGAGATGTGCAAACGATTTATTTGTGTGGGAAGGGGTGAAGATTTGTTGTTGGGTTAGAATGACTTATATAATATCTTGTTCTTATTATCATTCAATGTTATTATGTTTTTTGTTTTTTTACTTTGTTATGTCATGTGTTCAAATTTCACATTAATATCTGTGCATAGTAATTATTTGGACAGATGAGTTGTACCTCTACTCTTTATATAGAGTTTCTATAGTTCTTTATAATGTTACACCAGTATTAATTACAGAAAAATATAGTAGTTGTTCTGCTCATTTAGCCCATGAGGTTGAACTGAGTTCAATAAATAGATCCACCGACTTTCAGCTTTCAATAGAGCTAATTCTAAGTTTCCTCCCCTCATTCCTAAACTCACTTTTTCTATACCCCAGCATTGTAGGTCATTTTGGTTTGAATTATGGAATTTTAAGAAATGTGCAGCTACACTAGTTATGGATTTCATCTCTTCTTTATCTTTCGCTGCATTTTTAATATTCCTTAAATGCTCTATTGGTCTCAGATGTAATTTCCTTGAGGTCATTCCTACATAGTACAAATAGCATGTACAGTACAGTACATAAATTACACTCTCTGTATTGCAACTGATGTATCTTTTGATGCTGTGTTTCTTGCCGAACCTGTCTGTGATAGTATCTGTATTGCGCATGTATTTACATGTGCTACAGTTGCCACATTTGTGTGCTCCTGGTTTGAATGCAGTTATGGTTTTCTTCTTTTGGAAGTGGCTACTAGTTACAAGGTCTTTTATATTTTTAGTCCTTCTATATCCAACTGAAGGCCTATCTCCTAAGATGGTTTTTAATGTTGGGTCCATCATTAGGATGTTCCAGTGTTTCTGTACAATATTGAGGATTTGTGGTGTTTGGCTGTTGTATGTCATAATCAGCCTGGGTACATTAGAGCTGTTCTTATATTTTTTGAAAAGGAGGTCGTGTCTTGGAGTGTGTAAAGCTCTATATTTGGCTTTCTTAGTGCTTCTTTTACTGTATCCTCTTCTCCATAGTCTCTCCTCCAATTCTTTTGCCCTGTCATTAAATACCTGGTCCTCTGAGCAGTTTCTGCGTAGCCTTAAAAACTCTCCTGTTGGTAAGCTTTTCATAGTGCTTGGAGCATGAGCACTAGTACTGTGTAGCAAACTGTTTGCCGCTGTAGGTTTCCTGTACAGGTCGGTGGTCACATTGCCATGACTTTTTTTGTTAATTGTTATATCCAGAAAGTTTATTTTTGTCAGACTTTCTTCATGTGTTAATTTGATGTTCAAATCATTTTGATTTAGATGTTTTAGGAAATTTAATAAATCACTATGTGTGCCTTCCCAAATAAAGAGGATATCATCTATGAACCGTATCCACAAAGGGATACAGTCGGTGTACTTTTGATTGCTTTCTGTAAATACAAATTCTTTCTCCCACCAGCCTAAAAACAGGTTGGCATAAGTGGGTGCACAGGTAGTGCCCATGGCAGTGCCCCTTGTCTGCAGATAGAATTGGCCATCAAATGTAAAGAAATTGTAGGTCAGTACAAAATCTAACAATTTAAGAATAAAGTTGTCATGTTCTTTGTTTTCTTCAGAGTACCTTTCTAAAAAGTATTTTGTGGCTTGTATACCCTGTTGGTGGTTAATAGAAGTATAAAGGGACTCTACATCAGTAGTAACTAGCCAAGTGGAGTCGTTTAGAGTTAGATTCTCTAGTCTTTGCAGTACTTGCATTGTGTCTTGTACATATTATGGCAGTTGTTCTACATATTGCCTCGGTCTTAAATCAATGTATGTACTGGCTTTTTCTGTTAAACTCTCAATGCCCGACACTATGGGCCTACCTGGTGGATTTTTAGCATTCTTATGTATCTTTGGTATCATATAGAAAGTAGCAATCTTTGGTTTTTCAACTTTTAGAAATTTATGTTCCTTGGTTGTGATGATTCCTTCTTTAAAGGCCTTATTGATCATGTTAGAGTAGATTTTTGTATACCCTTCCATGGGATTATGCAGTAACCTTGTATAACAGGATTTGTCTCTTAGTTGTTTGTTAGCTTCTTTCAGGTAAAGGTCTAAAGGCCAGATGACGATATTGCCACCTTTGTCTGATCCCCGAATGACTACTTCATCCCATTGTGTCATTTCTTGTATTGCCTGTTGTTCAGCAAATGTCAAGTTGTATTTTTTTGGGGCTAATTTGAGTGATGTAATATCACGGCATACACAGTCTCTGAACATTTCTATTTGGGGGTTATTGTAATTTTTTGGTACAAATGTAGATTTATTTCTTATGTTACCTCTCCATTTATCTGGGGTCTTAGGTTCAGACTCCCCTAATAAATCCTCCAAATCGTTCAGAGTGAGTCTTTCTTCATCTGTCCATCCTGCCACGTTTTCTTCTGATGTGAAGAATTTTTTTAGAAACAATTTCCTGGTAAACAATTGCACATCTTTTACAACATCAAATTTGTCCACATTGTTGGTTGGACAAAAGGATAAACCTTTGGAAAGTACTGAAATGTGATTAGATGTAAGTTTTAATGTAGATAAATTTATGACTCTCAGTGATTCATTCTGATCTGTGAGAAGGGGCTCTGTTCCCTCCTGGGTGGTCTCCAGTGGCCTTGCTGCCCTCTCTGATATCTGGTTCTGCCTCTGGTTGGTTTTTTGTTTATACCTCCCCCCTCTGCGTATTCTCCTCCTGATTCGCCTGAATCTAAAAAATCTTTCCTCTTGTTTCTGCTAGAGGATCTTGGTAAAATCAGGTTCGAAGGGGATGTGGTTATCTGTTGGGGGGGATTATTGCCAGAGCACCCCTCTTCTCCATCTGTATCAGAGATATCACTTTCTATGATATTCACTTTAGGGTTTTTATTAGTATTTCTATAGAATCCTTGTTTTCGCCATTTATACACTCTATTGTTGGTGAAATCACTGATGTCTCTGTTTAGTTTACCAGATTTGATATTTTTGAGCTCTTGCTCATACTTGTCTAATTCTTGTTGGTAAGTTTTATATAGCTGATTGAAGTCAGGATTTAGCTCAAATTTTTTAAGGTTTTCATACTGTTCTTTAATTTTAGTTTCAAATAGATCATATTCTAGTGTGTCATGTTTTACCAGTATTTTCATTAGTTTCTCTGAACATTCAGAGAGAGCTTCCTCCCACTCTGCTGTTAAACTGTCATTTTTGAACTCAAATGCTGGAAATAACTTTTGGGGAATTGCAGAGAAGGTTACGTCTCCAAAACGCTTAATAAAAATATTGCAATAACAATTATAACAGACAACGTTTTAAGACTTTGCATGATATCTGAGTTGCGCTAAAATTAAAATCACCTTTTATAACGCTAATTTACACATCTTAGTGTAACAATTTTCTGGCAACTCTAGAATATCAAATCCACAGAGCGCTTTAGCTAATATTACCGTATCAATCAGAAAAACTGCAATTGCTGTTCTATAAACAAACAACAGCTCACAGGTATAACAAACAGAGAGGGTTCATAAAGAACTATTCCTGGCTGACATTACACATACTGGGATTACCAGGGTACCCAAATATTCCTATAGAGAGTGTATGTTATAGATTGATTTAACATACACTGTGTTGTGGGACCCATTTTTCTAAGTATAGCACAGCCAAAATAGCACTATTCTGGGGGTACAAAGATAAACATTACAGGCCACTGATATTACAGTCCTCCACCCAAGTGAATATATACAGTCCAATTACATGAAAGTGCTAGTGTCGATTTTAATTTGTGTGTTACCCTTATTTTAAGCGCAATTCATAATAAAAGTTATATTTTATTTTTACCCGGTCTGGAAAAACCGCCTCAAAGTCTAGGCTAAGAGTGCTTACATGTGCATACTTTCAGGAGATATCCACATCTTTGTGAGAGTCTTCTTTGTCTTTTTGGAATATTTATTTTTATGCATTTAACACCATTCCCTACATAATATAAACTTCATAAACTAACAAACATTAAGTTTAGAATTATACAATAACAGGGAAATAGCCCTTGTGGTGCCTTTGTTCGTGTATTGTAACAAAAGTAAGAGTTGTCTGGTATTCCAGAATTTTTCTGAACAAATAGAGCACATAGACTTATTTATCTCATACAATGGAATCTATATTTGACACAGATAGACAAGCTAGACAGCTTAAGAGAACAGCGGATCTGAATGATATTTTTGACAGTGGCCAAAATACAGGAAAGACATCAGTAGCTACCACACTAGATGGGGCCTTAAAAGATTTACATAGAACCCTATATAAACAGGACAAAACATGGTGGAACAAACACTTTTTTGAAAAATACATAGAAAGGAAACTCATACCAAGAGGCTTACGCATACAGTTATTTCCAGCATTTGAGTTCAAAAATGACAGTTTAACAGCAGAGTGGGAGGAAGCTCTCTCTGAATGTTCAGAGAAACTAATGAAAATACTGGTAAAACATGACACACTAGAATATGATCTATTTGAAACTAAAGTTAAAGAACAGTATGAAAACCTTAAAAAAAATCCTGACTTCAATCAGCTATATAAAACTTACCAACAAGAATTAGACAAGATTAGAAGTATGAGCAAGAACTCAAAAATATCAAATCTGGTAAACTAAACAGAGACATCAGTGATTTCACCAACAATAGAGTGTATAAATGGCGAAAACAAGGATTCTATAGAAATACTAATAAAAACCCTAAAGTGAATATCATAGAAAGTGATATCTCTGATACAGATGGAGAAGAGGGGAGCTCTAGCAATAATCCCCCCCAACAGATAACCACATCCCCTTTGAACCTGATTTTACCAAGATCCTCTAGCAGAAACAAGAGGAAAGATTTTTTTAGATTCAGGCGAATCAGGAGGAGAATACGCAGAGAGGGGGAGGTATAAACAAAAAACCAACCAGAGGCAGAACCAGATATCAGAGAGGGCAGCAAGGCCACTGGAGACCACCCAGGAGGGAACAGAGCCCCTTCTCACAGATCAGAATGAATCACTGAGAGTCATAAATTTATCTACATTAAAACTTACATCTAATCACATTTCAGTACTTTCCAAAGGTTTATCCTTTTGTCCAACCAACAATGTGGACAAAGTTGATGTTGTAAAAGATGCGCAATTGTTTACCAGGAATTTGTTTCTAAAAAAATTCTTCACATCAGAAGAAAACGTGGCAGGATGGACAGATGAAGAAAGACTCACTCTGAACGATTTGGAGGATTTATTAGGGGAGTCTGAACCTAAGACCCTAGATAAATGGAGAGGTAACATAAGAAATACATCTACATTTGTACCAAAAAATTACAATAACCCCCAAATAGAAATGTTCAGAGACTGTGTATGCCGTGATATTACATCACTCAAATTAGCCCCAAAAAAATACAACTTGACATTTGCTGAACAACAGGCAATACAAGAAATGACACAATGGGATGAAGTAGTCATTCGGGGATCAGACAAAGGTGGCAATATCGTCATCTGGCCTTTAGACCTTTACCTGAAAGAAGCTAACAAACAACTAAGAGACAAATCCTGTTATACAAGGTTACTGCATAATCCCATGGAAGGGTATACAAAAATCTACTCTAACATGATCAATAAGGCCTTTAAAGAAGGAATCATCACAACCAAGGAACATAAATTTCTAAAAGTTGAAAAACCAAAGATTGCTACTTTCTATATGATACCAAAGATACATAAGAATGCTAAAAATCCACCAGGTAGGCCCATAGTGTCGGGCATTGAGAGTTTAACAGAAAAAGCCAGTACATACATTGATTTAAGACTGAGGCAATATGTAGAACAACTGCCATCATATGTACAAGACACAATACAAGTACTGCAAAGACTAGAGAATCTAACTCTAAACGACTCCACTTGGCTAGTTACTACTGATGTAGAGTCCCTTTATACTTCTATTAACCACCAACAGGGTATACAAGCCACAAAATACTTTTTAGAAAGGTACTCTGAAGAAAACAAAGAACATGACAACTTTATTCTTAAATTGTTAGATTTTGTACTGACCTACAATTTCTTTACATTTGATGGCCAATTCTATCTGCAGACAAGGGGCACTGCCATGGGCACTACCTGTGCACCCACTTATGCCAACCTGTTTTTAGGCTGGTGCGAGAAAGAATTTGTATTTACAGAAAGCAATCAAAAGTACACCGACTGTATCCCTTTGTGGATACGGTTCATAGATGATATCCTCTTTATTTGGGAAGGCACACATAGTGATTTATTAAATTTCCTAAAACATCTAAATCAAAATGATTTGAACATCAAATTAACACATGAAGAAAGTCTGACAAAAATAAACTTTCTGGATATAACAATTAACAAAAAAAGTCATGGCAATGTGACCACCGACCTGTACAGGAAACCTACAGCGGCAAACAGTTTGCTACACAGTACTAGTGCTCATGCTCCAAGCACTATGAAAAGCTTACCAACAGGAGAGTTTTTAAGGCTACGCAGAAACTGCTCAGAGGACCAGGTATTTAATGACAGGGCAAAAGAATTGGAGGAGAGACTATGGAGAAGAGGATACAGTAAAAGAAGCACTAAGAAAGCCAAATATAGAGCTTTACACACTCCAAGACACGACCTCCTTTTCAAAAAATATAAGAACAGCTCTAATGTACCCAGGCTGATTATGACATACAACAGCCAAACACCACAAATCCTCAATATTGTACAGAAACACTGGAACATCCTAATGATGGACCCAACATTAAAAACCATCTTAGGAGATAGGCCTTCAGTTGGATATAGAAGGACGAAAAATATAAAAGACCTTGTAACTAGTAGCCACTTCCAAAAGAAGAAAACCATAACTGCATTCAAACCAGGAGCACACAAATGTGGCAACTGTAGCACATGTAAATACATGCGCAATACAGATACTATCACAGACAGGTTCGGCAAGAAACACAGCATCAAAAGATACATCAGTTGCAATACAGAGAGTGTAATTTATGTACTGTACTGTACATGCAATTTGTACTATGTAGGAATGACCTCAAGGAAATTACATCTGAGACTAATGGAGCATTTAAGGAATATTAAAAATGCAGCGAAAGATAAAGAAGAGATGAAATCCATAACTAGTGTAGCTGCACATTTCTTAAAATTCCATAATTCAAACCAAAATGACCTACAATGCTGGGGTATAGAAAAAGTGAGTTTAGGAATGAGGGGAGGAAACTTAGAATTAGCTCTATTGAAAGCTGAAAGTCGGTGGATCTATTTATTGAACTCAGTTCAACCTCATGGGTTAAATGAGCAGAACAACTACTATATTTTTCTGTAATTAATACTTGTGTAACATTATAAAGAACTATAGAAACTCTATATAAAGAGTAGAGGTACAACTCATCTGTCCAAATAATTACTATGCACAGATATTAATGTGAAATTTGAACACATGACATAACAAAGTAAAAAAACATAATAACATTGAATGATAATAAGAACAAGATATTATATGTCATTCTAACCCAACAACAAATCTTCACCCCTTCCCACACAAATAAATCGTTTGTACATCTCTCTCACAGACGTCAAGAGCACACACAATTATTTAATGTCACAGGTCACCCAATCTTCACAGGATTTATCCATACAATCTAGGCACATGGAAGCTTAAGTGCACACTCTCACTAAAATAGCACACACAAAATGACTACAATTAGTATAGCATGAACCTGATGATACAAGCCAGGACACATTCGTCACTAAGAAAAAACACATCTAACACAAGGATTCCGTTCAATAAACAACACAATTCACAAACATGAGATATTGGTGTTTTTTCAATATGTCACTTATACACTTAGGGTGAATTAAATATCATCCACACTTGTTTCAAAAACCACGCTTATATATATATAGTTTAAAGTATAAATTTATTATAACATTGTATTTTTATGTCATATTGGTGACCATTTAATACATAGGATATAACAAATAATAAGTCAAATTAAACAGAACAGAAGTTGTGAGTGATAAGAAGAAAGTACCCCTATAATCTATTTAGCCAGTAAGAATATGTTAGAAACCATCTAAGCTGCAATTAGAATAACAGTCCAAGATAAAATCTCACATGCAATGTAGTGACAGCTCACTAAACCCCAGCATAACACTGTAACTACCAATAGTAAAAACTGATTGGAATACGAAGCTGTCATTCCACAAATGGTGACCAATCAGTGTACAAACTAAAAATAGATGAAGGCGGGACTTCCGGTTTTACCGGTATATACCCCCAAACAATCGGCGGCTCGCCGCCTTTGACAAAGCCCGGAGGGGCGAAACTAGTCAGGAGTCTATGTGAGCGTTTGGGCGCTCTAATTTTAACTGCCTAGCACTTCATGTTAAATTAGACACATGACGACTATAGCTATACTTAGTTAATTTGTTGAATAGTCTGGGTTGTGCCAGACTTAGCCAGGGTTAAATATATTCATTACTTAGGTATTTAGCCTAACATCTACCCTTAGACTATACCCGAGAGGATTTGCTGTATGGAAAGCTCAGTAAACGCAATTGCAGTTAAAATACATTAACAGTGATATCTGTAATAGAATCAGACTGAACTATAGGCTTTGTGAACAGCGTAACTTAGTTCTCCTAAGGCTCCGTGAATAGCGTATACAGAGCCAAACATAACTGTGTCCCATGAGGCAATAGAGAAAAAATGTTTCCTTACAATTAAGACACTGCCTAAAAAACTAAGAGGCATATATAGCCAAAGATAAACAATACTGACATAGGCAATATAGGAATTTGTTCTCTAGAAATAAAGATATGGGCATTTGGATGTCCTTAGCACATACAGAGGAAAATAAAAATTGTGCCCTTTTGGGGAATTGCAGAGAAGGTTACGTCTCCAAAACGCTTAATAAAAATATTGCAATAACAATTATAACAGACAACGTTTTAAGACTTTGCATGATATCTGAGTTGCGCTAAAATTAAAATCACCTTTTATAACGCTAATTTACACATCTTAGTGTAACAATTTTCTGGCAACTCTAGAATATCAAATCCACAGAGCGCTTTAGCTAATATTACCGTATCAATCAGAAAAACTGCAATTGCTGTTCTATAAACAAACAACAGCTCACAGGTATAACAAACAGAGAGGGTTCATAAAGAACTATTCCTGGCTGACATTACACATACTGGGATTACCAGGGTACCCAAATATTCCTATAGAGAGTGTATGTTATAGATTGATTTAACATACACTGTGTTGTGGGACCCATTTTTCTAAGTATAGCACAGCCAAAATAGCACTATTCTGGGGGTACAAAGATAAACATTACAGGCCACTGATATTACAGTCCTCCACCCAAGTGAATATATACAGTCCAATTACATGAAAGTGCTAGTGTCGATTTTAATTTGTGTGTTACCCTTATTTTAAGCGCAATTCATAATAAAAGTTATATTTTATTTTTACCCGGTCTGGAAAAACCGCCTCAAAGTCTAGGCTAAGAGTGCTTACATGTGCATACTTTCAGGAGATATCCACATCTTTGTGAGAGTCTTCTTTGTCTTTTTGGAATATTTATTTTTATGCATTTAGCACCATTCCCTACATAATATAAACTTCATAAACTAACAAACATTAAGTTTAGAATTATACAATAACCGGGAAATAGCCCTTGTGGTGCCTTTGTTCGTGTGTTGTAACAATAATATCATTACTTGTTTTACTCCAGATTGTGTCTCTCTCATTTGCCTGTGCTCACAGCTTATCAGCTGTTTATCACCTGTATGCACACAATGTGCACACCTACTTAAACCACTGGTAACTATTTACAAAAGTTCTACTAAAGTTCTACGTGCTGACTGTAATCATATCCTGCATTTGCTATAGTGTCATACAAGCTTTGCAACCTCTGTGCTGTGCTGCTACTTAAACAATTAGTAATCACCTGTCTCCTAGCAAGCTGTTACCCAATCCTGCAATATTACTTTTCACCACTTGGGGCATTAATCCTACTTTGTCAATACTTAAAGTGAAAGTAAATCCTAGTGTTTTACAAACGCTAGAATTGACTTTTGAAACAAATAAAGGGGACTTTTATTCAAGAAGTATAAGATACTTCATGTAGAAAGCTCCTTTATTTGTTTTAACTGATCGCCGTTCTTAGCTGATACAGCAGCACACTGCAAAAATCATTTTTTGCAAAGAGGTGACGTTTTCACCTCTTAGCCAATAGCCGTGCAGTAAATCAGGCTCCCATGGGCGCCAAGCCGTATTTACCGCACGGCTATTGGCTAAGAGGTGAAAACGTTACCTCTTAGCAAAACATTTTTTTAGCCGTGTGCTGCTGTAGCAGCTTAAAACGGCAATCAGTTAAAACAAATAAAGGAGTTTTCTACATGAAGTATCTTATACTTCATGAATGAAAGTCCCCTTTATTTGTTTCAAAAGTCAATTCTAGCGTTTGTAAAACACTAGGATTTACTTTCACTTTTACCTTACCTGTTTGGTGTCTATATATACTAATTTGGTGTGTGCATAACATGTTACGTTGTTTTTGCTTTATTTCACCTTTGATGTAACTCAGCAGAGGTTTATATAGAAGGTATTTACAACTATATATTCCTATCTAAATCTCCGCTTACAACAAAACACACACACACACACACACATATATACGCATTTGTTTTCCACAATCCTAATTCAAAGCTGGAGAGTGACAGTGTCCTTCAGGGTCCATGATAGTCACAGAAAGACAAGATATTTTTCATTAATTTTCATAAATCATTTTACAAATGATCTCAGTTTCAAAACAAACTTGGTTAAAACGATCAAGCTTCTGATATAACTCCTGGATAATAACAATCTGTTTCATATATTGAATGAATTAATGTGTTATACCTGAACATATCTGAAAATATTATTATTATTATTATTATTATTATTATAACTAGGCGATTATCCTGCCAAGAGGGTAGTCTATGTTTAAAAAATACAAACCCCCAAGCTAAAGTTGCATAAATTAAAAAAGTTAAATTACAGAAAAAAATAAACAAAGCTATCCAAAATAAAAAATTTAAACCTAAACTAAAAAAAATTCCCCCAAAATAAAAACACCCCCTAATCTAATACTAAACTACCAATAGCCCTTAAAAGGGAATTTTGTAGGGCATTGCCCTAAATTAAACAGCTCTTTTACCTCTAAAAAATACTAACAGTAACCCCCCCACACCAAACCCCCCAAAATAAAAAAAACTAACACTGAAATAAAATAAACTACCCATTGCCCCTAAAGGGGCATTTGTATGGGCATTCAGCTCTTTTACTGCCCTTAAAAAGGGCAATCAGCTCTTTTTCTAGCCCCAAAAACCCTAATCTATAAAAAAAAAACAACCCAAAAATTAAAATAAAAAAGCCTAAACCTAAGCCCCAAATAGGTACTCACTGTTCCTGAAGTCCAGCGGAGAAGATCTTCTTCCAGACGGGTTCATCATCTTCTATCTTTATCCGGAGTGAAGGCCGCACGGAGGTGTGTTCAACGATGCCTCAATCCTTAGCGGTGGTCCTCAACGGTGGTGGTCCTCTGCGGCGGCGTTCCACGGCGGCATGGAGGCTCCTCTTCATTCGATGTCCGTCACAGACTGAATATTGAATGCACGGTACCGCAATCAATTTGGGGTACCTTGCATTAAGGGTGAATAACTTTATTATTTTGCAATGTGGTGGTTGACGGCTTAGGTGTTTGTTAATACTTCGTGCGGGAGGTTTTTTTTTTTTGTTATACTTCCATGTTTTTATTTTTATTTCTTTTCGGCAGTTACGTGTTTTTTAGTTATTTTGTGCGGGCGGTTGCGTGTTTTGGTTTTTTAAGGCTTCGGGGTTCCCTACGCTGCAACATTCCTTTGAGAATGTGTGTGCAACTGGCGACACCAACGGACGTGTTACAAATGCGATTATAGTATATATTATTATCATTTATTTGTATAGCGCTTAAAGATTCTGCTGCTCTGAAATTCATAATTTCCTAATAATTTTAAATTGTTCAAGATCAATAAATATCCTATCTTTTTGCAGGTCTCAAAAATTTTAAAGAGGGTTTTTTTATTAAAAATGTTTTATAATAATTAAATAAAATTATAAAATTTATAATGGATACAATAAAAATATAGATCTAACCAATTATAAATTAGAATACTAAAAACAAATTACACTAACAAAAATTACATGAAACTGAAAAAGCTATAGTTAATAATCTATTAACTTATTCTAAAAAAAAAATCTTAAAATAAACTACTCAATAAAATTAAATTAGACATGCATGGGCAAAAAATGTGTTTTGTTTGAAATATTCATTTTAGATTTTTTTCAAATGTTTGGTTTTGTCAAATTTCATCCTTTTGGTTCAGACAAATATTGGATTCAGATTTGTAAACCTTACTTCTAGTGATGTCGCGAACATAAAATTTTCGGTTCACGAACGGCGAACGCGAGCTTCCACAAAAGTTCGCGAACAGGCGAACCGGGCGAACCGCCATAGACTTCAATAGGCAGGCAAATTTTAAAACCCACAGGGACTCTTTCTGGCTACAATAGTGATGGAAAGGTTGTTTCAAGGTGACTAACACCTGGACTGTGGTATGCCAGAGGGGGATCCATGGCAAACTCCCATGGAAAATGAGATAGTTGATGCAGAGTCTGGTTTTAATCCATAAAGGGCATAAATCACCTAACATTCATAAATTGTTTGGAATAACGTGCTTTAAAACATCAGTTATGATGTTGTATCGATCAGGTAGTGTAAGGGTTACGCCCGCTTCACAGTGACAGACCAAACTCCCGCAGCGGGTACAACATCTAAATAGTTTCTAAATTTTGTCCTGAGTTTAGAAATACTCAATGTTAACATGTTCTTTGCTTTTTTTGCAAGTTATAGGGAAATAAATACAAGAAGCAATAAATACAAAACCACTTTTTTTCAAAATGAGCGCTAGTTACATTGGAACCCTGATATCTGTCAGGAATACCTGAATATTCCTTGACATGTATATATTTTTTTTAGAAGACATCCCAAAGTATTGATCTAGGCCCATTTTGGTATATTTCATGCCACCATTTCACCGCCAAATGCGATCAAATAAAAAAAAATTGTTCACTTTTTCGCAATTTTAGGTTTCTCACTGAAATTATTTACAAACAGCTTGTGCAATTATTGCACAAATGGTTGTAAATGCTTCTCTGGAATCCCCTTTGTTCAGAAATAGCAGACATATATGACTTTGGCGTTGCTTTCTGGTGATTAGAAGGCGGCTAAATGCTGCTGCGCATCACACGTGTATTATGGCTAGCAGTGAAGGGGTTAATTAGGTAGTTTGTAGGGAGCTTGCAGGGTTAATTTTAGCTTTAGTGTAGAGATCAGCCTCCCACCTGACACATCAGACCCCCTGATCCCTCCCAAACAGCTCCCTTCCCTCCCCCACCCCACAATTGTCCCCGCTATCTTAAGTACTTGCATATCCTGCATTTGCTATAGTGTCATACAAGCTTTGCAACCTCTGTGCTGTGCAGCTACTTAAACAATTAGTAATCACCTGTCTCCTAGCAAGCTGTTACTCAATCCTGCAATATTACTTTTCACCACTTGGGGCATTAATCCTACTTTGTCAATACTTAAAGTGAAAGTAAATCCTAGTGTTTTACAAACGCTAGAATTGACTTTTGAAACAAATAAAGCATAGTTGCCAACAGTCCCTGGATTTTGTTGTATGTCCTTTGAATTTTTTTGTCCCTGGAAATGTCCCTGAAAATTTCTTTTGCACAACATTTGTTGTTTGCATATATATATATATATATATATATATATATATATATATATATATATATATACACACACACACATATATATACAGATAGATAGATTATAAATAGATATAGTGTATTATTTAAATATAATTCATTCCTAATGGAATATTATTATTATTGAATGGGTTCACATATTATATGTCTTTCTAATTTTGATGCTGTGTTGTAAAAATAACCATATGCCCAGAATGTGTTCCAGAGACTGGGTAGGTGTAAGAGCTTGGTGCTGTAATCTGTATAATAAACTATTGATAAGTCTAAATTATACTATTACTTTCAAATGGGTGTGTTTTGATTGCAGAACTGAGTGGGCAGAGCAGTTGAATAGTAGGTTGTCCATACTCCAGTAACCCGCTTGCTTGCTCTGCTGCAAAGTGTCCCCGGATTTTTTTTTTAAATGTTGGCAACTATGATAAAGGGGACTTTCATTCATGAAGTATAAGATACTTCATGTAGAAAGCTCCTTTGTTTTAACTGATCGCCATTCTTAGCTGATACAGCAGCACACGGCAAAAATAATTTTTTGCAAAGAGGTGACATTTTCACCTCTTAGCCAATAGCCGTGCAGTAAATCCGGCTCCCATGGGCGCCAAGCCGGATTTACCGCACGGCTATTGGCTAAGAGGTGAAAACGTTACCTCTTAGCAAAACATTTTTTTAGCCGTGGGCTGTTGTAGCAGCTTAAAACGGCGATCGGTTAAAACAAATAAAGGAGCTTTCTACATGAAGTATCTTATACTTCATGAATGAAAGTCCCCTTTATTTGTTTCAAAAGTCAATTCTAGCGTTTGTAAAACACTAGGATTTACTTTTACTTTAACCTTACCTGTTTGGTGTCTATATATACTAATTTGGTGTGTGCATAACATGTTACGTTGTTTTTGCTTTATTTCACCTTTGATGTAACTCAGCGGAGGTTTATATAGAAGGTATTTACAACTATATATTCCTATCTAAATCTCCGCTTACAACAAAACACACACACACACACACACATATATACGCATTTGTTTTCCACAATCCTAATTCAAAGCTGGAGAGTGACAGTGTCCTTCAGGGTCCATGATAGTCACAGAAAGACAAGATAATTTTCATAAATCATTTTACAAATGATCTCAGTTTCAAATAAACAAACAAACTTGGTTTGGCTTCTGATATAACTCCTGGATAATAACAATCTGTTTCCTATATTGAATGAATTAATGTGTTATACCTGAACATATCTGAAATTATTATTATTATTATTATTATTATAACTAGGCGATTATCCTGCCCAGAGGGCAGTCTATGTTTAAAAAATACAAACCCCCAAGCTAAAGTTGCATAAATTAAAAAAAGTTAAATTACAGAAAAAAATAAACAAAGCTATCCAAAATAAAAAATTTAAACCTAAACTAAAAAAAATCCCCCCAAAATAAAAACTCCCCCTAATCTAATACTAAACTACCAATAGCCCTTAAAAGGGAATTTTGTAGGGCATTGCCCTAAATTAAACAGCTCTTTTACCTCTAAAAAATACTAAGCCCCCCTAACAGTAACCCCCCCACCAAACCCCCCAAAATAAAAAAACCTAACACTAAAAAATAAATAAACCACCCATTGCCCCTAAAGGGGCATTTGTATGGGCATTCAGCTCTTTTACTGCCCTTAAAAAGGGCAATCAGCTCTTTTTCAAGCCCAAAAAAACCCTAATCTATAAAAAAAAAACACCCCAAAAATTAAAATAAAAAAGCCTAAACCTAAGCCCCAAATAGGTACTCATTGTTACTGAAGTCCAGCGGAGAAGATCTTCTTCCAGACGGGTTCATCATCTTCTATCTTTATCCGGAGTGAAGGCAGCATGGAGGTGTGTTCAATGATGCCTCGATCCTTAGCGGTGGTCCTCAACGGCGGTGTTCCTCGGCGGCGTTCCTTGGCGGCATGGAGGCTTCTCTTCATTCGATGTCCATCACAGACTGAAGATTGAATGCAAGGTACCGCAATCAATTTGGGGTACCTTGCATTAAGGGTGAATAACTTTATTATTTTGTAATGTGGTGGTTGACGGTTTAGGTGTTTGTTAATACTTTTTGCGGGAGGTTTTTTTTTTTTGTTATACTTCCGTGTTTTTATTTTTATTTCTTTCTGGCAGTTACGTGTTTTTTAGTTATTTTGTGCGGGCGGTTGCGTGTTTTGTTTTTTTAAGGCTTCGGGTTTGCCTAAGCTGCAACATTCCTTTGAGGATGTGTGCGCAACTGGCGACACCGACGGACGCGTTACAAATGCTATTATAGTATATATTATTATCATTTATTTGTATAGCGCTTAAATATTCTGCTGCTCTGAAATTCATAGGCCTAGATTTGGAGTTTTGTCGGTAAGGACCCGCGTAGCTAACGCCGGCTTTTTTCTGGCCGCACCATAAAAATAACTCTGGTATTGAGAGTCCACATAAAGGCTGCGTTAGGCTCCAAAAAAGGAGCGTAGAGCATTTTTAACGCAGCTTCAACTCTCGATACCAGAGTTGCTTACGCAAGCGGCCAGCCTCAAAAACGTGCTTGTGCACGATTCCCCCATAGGAAACAATGGGGCTGTTTGAGCTGAAAAAAAACCTAACACCTGCAAAAAAGCCGCGTTCAGCTCTTAACGCAGCCCCATTGTTTGCTATGCGGAAACACTTCCTACGTCTGCACCTAACACTCTAACATGTACCCCGAGTCTAAACACCCCTAACCTTACACTTATTAACCCCTAATCTGCCGCCCCCGCTATCGCTGACCCCTGCATATTATTATTAACCCCTAATCTTCAGCTCCGTAAACCGCCGCTACTTACATTATCCCTATGTACCCCTAATCTGCTGCCCTAACATCGCCGACCCCTATATTATATTTATTAACCCCTAATCTGCCCCCCACAACGTTGCCTCCACCTGCCTACATTTATTAACCCCTAATCTGCCGAGCGGACCTGAGCGCTACTATAATAAAGTTATTAACCCTTAATCCGCCTCACTAACCCTATAATAAATAGTATTAACCCCTAATCTGCCCTCCCTAACATCGCCGACACCTAACTTCAATTGTTAACCCCTAATCTGCCGACCGGAGCTCACCGCTATTCTAATAAATGTATTAACCCCTAAAGCTAAGTCTAACCCTAACACTAACACCCCCTTAAATTAAATATAATTTTAATCTTACGAAATTAAATTATTAAATAAATTATTCCTATTTAAGCTAAATACTTACCTGTAAAATAAATCCTAATATAGCTACAATATAAATTATAATTACATTGTAGCTATTTTAGGAATAATATTTATTTTACAGGCAACTTTGTAATTATTTTAACCATGTACAATAGCTATTAAATAGTTAAGAACTATTTAATAGTTACCTAGTTAAAATAATTACAACATTACCTGTAAAATAAATCCTAACCTAAGTTTCAATTAAACCTAACACTATACTATCATTAAATTAATTTAATTAAATACCTACAATTACCTACAATTAAACCTAACACTACACTATCAATAAATTAATTAAATACAATATCTACAAATAACTACAATGAAATAAACTAACTAAAGTACAAAAAATAAAAAAGAACTGTTACAAAAAATAAAAAAATATCTACAAACATAAGAAAAATATTACAACAATTTTAAACTAATTACACCTACTCTAAGCCCCCTAATAAAACAACAAAGCCCCCCAAAATAAAAAATGCCCTACAATATTCTAAATTACTAAAGTTAAAAGCTCTTTTACCTTACCAGCCCTGAACAGGGCCCTTTGCGGGGCATGCCCCAAGAAGTTCAGCTCTTTTGCCTGTAAAAAAAACATACAATACCCCCCCCAACATTACAACCCACCACCCACATACCCCTAATCTAACCCAAATGGAATCAGCCAATCAGAATCAAGTTCAATCCGATTGGCTGATCCAATCAGCCAATCAGATTGAGCTCACATTCTATTGGCTGTTCCGATCAGCCAATCAGAATATTCCTACCTTAATTCCGATTGGCTGATAGAATCCTATCAGCCAATCGGAATTCGAGGGACGCCATCTTGGATGACGTCATTTAAAGGAACCGCCATTCGTCGTTCAGTCGTCGGCCAGGATGGATGTTCCGCGTCGGAGGTCTTCAGGATGCTGCCGCTCCGCTCCAGATGGATGTCGATAGAAGATGCCGCCTGGATGAAGACTTCAATCGGATGGAAGACCTCTTCTGCCCCGCTTGGATGAAGACTTCAATCGGATGGAAGACCTCTTCTGCCCCGCTTGGATGAAGACTTCTACCGGATCATGGACATCTTCAGCCCCCCGCTTGGGCTTGGATCAGGACATCAGAGGAGCTCTTCAGGACGGATCGGTGAACCTGGTATGGTGAAGATAAGGTAGGAAGATCTTCAGGGGCTTAGTGTTAGGTTTATTTAAGGGGGGTTTGGGTTAGATTAAGGGTATGTGGGTGGTGGGTTGTAATGTTGGGGGGGGATATTGTATGTTTTTTTTACAGGCAAAAGAGCTGAACTTCTTGGGGCATGCCCTGCAAAGGGCCCTGTTCAGGGCTGGTAAGGTAAAAGAGCTTTTAACTTTAGTAATTTAGAATAGGGTAGGGCATTTTTTATTTTGGGGGGGCTTTGTTGTTTTATTAGGGGGCTTAGAGTAGGTGTAATTAGTTTAAAATTGTTGTAATATTTTTCTTATGTTTGTAAATATTTTTTTATTTTTTGTAACTTAGTTCTTTTTTATTTTTTGTACTTTAGTTAGTTTATTTCATTGTAGTTATTTGTAGATATTGTATTTAATTAATGTATTGATAGTGTAGTGTTAGGTTTAATTGTAGGTAATTGTAGGTATTTTATTTAATTAATTTAATGATAGTATAGTGTTAGGTTTAATTGTAACTTAGGTTAGGATTTATTTTACAGGTAATTTTGTAATTATTTTAACTAGGTAACTATTAAATAGTTCTTAACTATTTAATAGCTATTGTACCTGGTTAAAATAATTACAAAGTTGCCTGTAAAATAAATATTAATCCTAAAATAGCTACAATGTAATTATTATTTATATTGTAGCTATATTAGGATTTATTTTACAGGTAAGTATTTAGCTTTAAATAGGAATAATTTATTTAATAAGAGAATTAATTTTGTTAGATTAAAATTATATTTAACTTAGGGGGGTGTTAGTGTTAGGGTTAGATTTAGCTTTAGGGGTTAATACATTTATTAGAATAGCGGTGAGCTCCGGTCGGCAGATTAGGGGTTAATAATTGAAGTTAGGTGTCGGCGATGTTAGGGAGGGCAGATTAGGGTATTAATACTATTTATTATAGGGTTAGTGATGCGGATTAGGGGTTAATAAATTTATTATAGTAGCGGTGCGGTCCGCTCGGCAGATTAGGGGTTAATAAGTGTAGGCAGGTGGAGGCGACGTTGAGGGGGGCAGATTAGGGGTTAATAAATATAATATAGGGGTCGGCGGTGTTAGGGGCAGCAGATTAGGGGTACATAGCTATAATGTAGGTGGCGGCGCTTTGTGGTCGGCAGATTAGGGGTTAATTATTGTAGGTAGCTGGCGGCGACGTTGTGGGGGGCATATTAGGGGTTAATAAATATAATACAGGGGTCGGCGGTGTTAGGGGCAGCAGATTAGGGGTACATAAGTATAACGTAGGTGGCGGTCGGCAGATTAGGGGTTAAAAATTTTTAATCGAGTGGCGGCGATGTGGGGGGACCTCGGTTTAGGGGTACATAGGTAGTTTATGGGTGTTAGTGTACTTTAGAGTACAGTAGTTAAGAGCTTTATGAACCGGCGTTAGCCCAGAAAGCTCTTAACTACTGACTTTTTTCCTGTGGCTGGAGTTTTGTCGTTAGATTTCTAACGCTCACTTCAGCCACGACTCTAAATACCGGAGTTAGAAAAATCCCATTGAAAAGATAGGATACGCAATTTACGTAAGGGGATCTGCGGTATGGAAAAGTCGCGGCTGAAAAGTGAGCGTTAGACCATTTTTTGAGTGACTCCAAATACCGGAGTTAGCCTAAAACCAGCGTTAGGAGCCTCTAACGCTGGTTTTCACAGCTAACGCCAAACTCCAAATCTAGGCCATAATTTCCTAATAATTTTAAATTATTCAAGATCAATAAATATCCTATCTTTTTGCAGGTCTCAAAAATTTTAAAAAAGAGGGTTTTTTATTAAAAATTTTTTATAATAATTAAATAAAATTATAAAATTTATAATGCATACAATAAAAATATAGATCTATCAATTATAAATTAGAATACTAAAAACAAATTACACTAACAAAAGTGACATGAAACAGAAAAAGCTATTGTTAATAATCTATTAACTTATTCTAAAAAAAAAATCTTAAAATAAACTACTCAATAAAATTCAATTAGACATGCATGGGTAAAAATGTTTGGTTTTGTCAAATTTCATCCTTTTGGTTCAGACAAATATTGGATTCAGATTTGTAAACCTTATTTCTAGTGATGTCGCGAACATTACATTTTCGGTTCACGAACGGCGAACACAAACTTCTGCAAAAGTTTGCGAACGGGCGAACCGGGCGAACCGCCATAGACTTCAATAGGCAGGTGAATTTTAAAACCCACAGGGACTCTTTCTGGCCACAATAGTGATGGAAAAGTTGTTTCAAGGGGACTAACACCTGGACTGTGGCATGCCGGAGGGGGTTCCATGGCAAAACTCCCATGGAAAATTACATAGTTGATGTAGAGTCTGGTTTTAATACATAAAGGGCATAAATCACTTAACATTCCTAAATTGTTTGGAATAACGTGCTTTGAAACATCAGGTATAATGTTATATCGATCAGGTAGTGTAAGGGTTACGCTCGCTTCACAACTCCCGCAGCGGGTACAACATCTAAATAGTTTCTAAATTTTGTCCTGAGTTTAGAAATAACCAATTTTAACATGTTCTTTGCTTTTTTTGCAAGTTATAGGGAAATAAATACAAGAAGCACTTTGCTATTTCAAAACCACTTTTTTTCAAAATGAGCGCTAGTTACATTGGAACCCTGATATCTGTCAGGAATACCTGAATATCCCTTGATATGTATATTTTTTTTTTTTAGAAGACATCCCAAAGTATTAATCTAGGCCCAATTTGGTATATTTCATGCCACCATTTCACCGCCAAATGCGATCAAATAAAAAAAAATTGTTTACTTTTTCACAAACTTTAGGTTTCTCACAGAAATTATTTACAAACAACTTATGCAATTATGGCATAAATGGTTGTAAATGCTTCTCTGGGATCCCCTTTGTTCAGAAATAGCAGACTTATATGGCTTTGGCGTTGCTTTTTGGTAATTAGAAGGCTGCTAAATGCCACTGCGCACCACACGTGTTTTATGCCCAGCAGTGAAGGGGTTAATTAGGGAGCATGTAGGGAGCTTGTAGAGTTAATGTTAGCTTAAGTGTAGTGTAGTAGACAACCCAAAGTATTGATCTAGGCCCATTTTGGTATATTTCATGCCACTATTTCACCGCCAAATGCGATCAAATTTAAAAAAAACTAAAAAAAAATCGCAATTTTAGGTTTCTCACTGAAATTATTTGCAAACAGCTTGTGCAATTATGGCACAAATGATTGTAAATGCTTCTCTGGGATCCCCTTTGTTCAGAAATAGCAGACATATATGACTTTGGCATTGCTTTCTGGTAATTAGAAGGCCGCTAAATGCTGCTGCGCATCACACGTGTATTATAGCTAGCAGTGAAGGGGTTAATTAGGTAGTTTGTAGGGAGCTTGCAGGGTTAATTTTAGCTTTAGTGTAGAGATCAGCCTCCCACCTGACACATCAGACCCCCTGATCCCTCCCAAACAGCTCCCTTCCCTCCCCCACCCCACAATTGTCCCCGCCATCTTAAGTACTGGCAGAAAGTCTGCCAGTACTAAAATAAATAGTTTTTAATATGCTTAATTTACATATGCTGTGGTGTAGCATCCCCCCTTAGCCCCCAACCTTCCTGACCCCCCCCCAAAACAGCTCTCTAACCCTCCCCATCTGCCTTATTGGTGGCCATCTTGGGTACTGGCAGCTGTCTGCCAGTACCCAGTTTGCAAAAAAAAGTAGTTTTTTCTGGGGGGGGGGTCTGTAGTGTAGCTTCCCCCCCCCCATAGACCAACCCCCACCACCTGCCACACCAGATATGAGTGGTGGCACTGGGCAAGTGGGCACAGTATATGCTGTGAGCCTGACACACACGCTGGCAGGCAGGCAACTGCAATTAGATTACACAGGGAAAAAAAAAAGCAGACTGATGTTCTAGCCCTAAAAAGGGCTTTTTTGGGGTGCTGTCCTTATAGCAGAGATCAGATGAGTCCTTCAGGACTGTAGTGGACACTGAATACACTAGCCTAGCTATCGATTTCCCTATTAAATCAGCAGCAGCTACACTGTCCCTCCTCTCACTAAGAATGCAGCTTCCGAATGAATCTAAAATGGATGCTGTCCAGGAGGTGGGAGGGTCTGGGAGGGAGGGTCTGCTGCTGATTGGCTGGAATGTGTCTGCTGACTGTGAGGTACAGGGTCAAAGTTTACTCAATGATGACGAATAGGGGGCGGATCGAACATCGCATATGTTCGCCCACCGCGGCGAACGTGAACAAGCTATGTTCGCCAGGAACTATTCGCCGGCGAGCTATTCGTGACATCACTACTTATTTCTAATAGGAACAGCTAATATAGACTAATTATTATTAACCTAAATCTTACATTATAGGATTTGAACAATTAAAAGAACCTATTTTTTAATGTTAAAATAACATACAGTTTCTGTATGACTAAAATTAAGCATTTAGTGCCTGACCGGCTGTCCCTAACATCAGTCATTATTAATACTATGGCAGAATTGGACAGGGGATGATGGACAAATGAATGGGAAGACCCCCTACATATCATTACAAACATAGGAGCATATTGATCAAACAATATAACTCCTCCTCCAATTCCTGCACCTTTCCTAGTGCCAAACAGCATGAACAAATCCATTTCGTCAAGCAATTATTTGTTTTTCATAAGTTTCATCTAATAATGTATACAGCTGTTCATATATCAAATGGTTCGATGAATTAGCAAAATTTGGATGAACTTATATTTATCCGAAGCTTAAATGCATATCTCTAAATTTAATATTGAAATTGTTGGGAATGCACATGCATCAAACATATGAACTGACAACATTTTTAGCACATTCACATATATGCAGATTTGACCACGCTTTAATAGATGTTTCTTTTTCTTTTTTTCCAGTTATTTTTTTTATGTAGTACTACTAAGTGCAATGGCTATTCTGTAACTCATAACACATTTATTCTAGTGTGTCTTCTTATATGTGTAATATGATTCCTTACATAAATTTTTAATTGTAGGAATAACCTTGTTGTGTCAGTGTCCATAACTATCAATAACAGAATCTTGTGCTATACTATACTACATATGGTCATAATATCATATTAGTGTGTGATATATGTTTGTGAATAGGACACTAATACAAAAAAATTATAGCCATTGCACTTAGTAATCCTAGAGCAGGTGTATAATATTTTAGGACCAACAAGTATAGTGTCCCATTAGAATGGGCAGGTAGAATATCATAGTACAATCAATAAGCATATTAATCTCAATAGATTAGGGTATTCCACTGATGCTAATATAACTTAGTAGTAGTAGATATAATATCATAGATTCAAAATGAGGGTTTAGGATTAATAGCTGATCATGCACCGCAATAGAAAGGGTGACACCATTCTCACCGAAGGGAACATTTTTTCACATATTAGTAATAGTGATTAAATGCATCGTTCACTCTTTATGTTTATTTTGATCCTATTATAGTCACATGGTTGAGTTAGACCAATGGGAATGCTTTTGGAGGAGTAATAGAAAATGAGAGAGATGACATTTAGGGAGGTAAGTCCATCACAGTTAACACTGATTTTTAGCACTTATATTGATATATGGAGTACTATTGGTACATTAATAATTTAGCATATGTCATTTTCATTTAGTAATTTTATCATTTATATACGTAAATTAATTACCCATATGGGTCCGATATGGCCAATAATATATACACTATCTTCGCAATCTATAAGGGTCCGTGAAGACCAATCACATGTACCTGGGGTTTTTTAGAACGGGAAGGACCATTAACACACGTTGTGTGTGTATTAAAATATATTCATCCAAATTGTGATATGATTATATTTATAAGACAACAAGTACACTATTTAGTTATAGATCACATTGGTTAGTATTAGTATAAAATAGATTAGATCACGAACATTTGATCAGTACAGTAAGGGGTTTCCTATAAAGGATAACAGGGTCATGAGAACATTATATATGTTGTTGTTTTCTGCCCGGAATCAACTTCACCCAGCAGTGATTCTAACCTACTCCCAGCTGATGAGTGGCAAAAACCACGAAACAGCTGTCCTGGGATGGTTATGAATCACTGCACTAACCCTAGCTAAGTTTATAAGCTGTGTGAACAGCGATACTTTGGCGTAAAGGGAACCTGCTGAAAAGCAGACTGAAGTAAAAAGGTGTGTCATTGTGTACTTAATTTGCATATCTTACCCAGAATCCTTTGCTGCATTGGAAACAATGTCATTCAGAGGTTTTCTGTGGGTAAACAAGCCTCTGGGCCTGTCTAGATTTGTTAATGTTCTAAAAATATGGAATAAAAAGCGCAGAGTAAAACACCAAACTCCTGATATACCTAAAAAGTCCCTAATATAGGCATGTAAAAAACAGAAAAAAATATATTTAAACAGGAGCGCTGTAGCTAAAGGTGGATGTGAAACAAAATATCAAAATTAGGGCAGGTGATAAAATTACAAAAGATATGTGTTAAAACATCAATGTTAATAAAAATATTGGGATAGTGACAAAAGCTTAGTGATATTCGTGCATATTGTGAATAATCAAACAAAAGGGCTTTATGAAGCAAAGTAAACTGAAATAAACAGTGACAAGTGTGATTTAGCAAGGCTCTGCCTAAAAGTATTTAATGCAACATATGTAGATACAGAATAAAAACAATATATACTAAAAACGGACGTCTCCGTATAAAACAAAATATGCCAATACACCGACAATGTCAAAATGTATCTCCTTATGGCCAGAGACGGGATAAAACAGTCCAGATAAAAGTTAATATGTGGATAGATGATGCAGGCTTACCCCCAAACAATTGCGGCTCTCGATAAAAGCAAAGAAGAAATTACCGCCGTAGCGGAAGTGACGTCACTTATAGGGGCGCTGGCCTGACTGGGCACTCCGATTGGTTCCTGTTAGGATCGCTCTCAGGTTTCAGCTTCTTAGCTCACAGTGGCAGGTATCCGCTCTTTATGTGCTCAGATGCACGCAGGATACTGATAACGGCTGTTTTGTACTGAATGTAACTGTTTAAAGTAGATGCAAGAGTTCCATTTGTAACCTTCAATAAGGCTTATAGTATCGGTACACAAACAGGTACCAGGAGGATGCAAAAATTTTTTAAAGTTCCACAGATGACAAGCAGCATCAATCTGTAACAGCAACTGGTCTTGAAAAAGCCCTGAAGAGGGAGAAACGCGTTGATGTTTGTTGCCAACTTCTAATTTGAAGAAGTATTTCACAGCTACCAGTTGCTGTTACAGATTGATGCTGCTTGTCATCTGTGGAACTTTAAAAAAAATTTTGCATCCTCCTGGTACCTGTTTGTGTACCGATCCTATAAGCCTTATTGAAGGTTACAAATGGAACTCTTGCATCTACTTTAAACAGTTACATTCAGTACAAAACAGCCGTTATCAGTATCCTGCGTGCATCTGAGCACATAAAGAGCGGATACCTGCCACTGTGAGCTAAGAAGCTGAAACCTGAGAGCGATCCTAACAGGAACCAATCGGAGTGCCCAGTCAGGCCAGCGCCCCTATAAGTGACGTCACTTCCGCTACGGCGGTAATTTCTTCTTTGCTTTTATCGAGAGCCGCAATTGTTTGGGGGTAAGCCTGCATCATCTATCCACATATTAACTTTTATCTGGACTGTTTTATCCCGTCTCTGGCCATAAGGAGATACATTTTGACATTGTCGGTGGATTGGCATATTTTGTTTTATACGGAGACGTCCGTTTTTAGTATATATTGTTTTTATTCTGTATCTACATATGTTGCATTAAATACTTTTAGGCAGAGCCTTGCTAAATCACACTTGTCACTGTTTATTTCAGTTTACTTTGCTTCATAAAGCCCTTTTGTTTGATTATTCACAATATGCACGAATATCACTAAGCTTTTGTCACTATCCCAATATTTTTATTAACATTGATGTTTTAACACATATCTTTTGTAATTTTATCACCTGCCCTAATTTTGATATTTTGTTTCACATCCACCTTTAGCTACAGCGCTCCTGTTTAAATATAATTTTTTCTAGATTTGTTAATGAACTACACAATGAGTTATTTTTTCTATATTTTGTGCGTAGTGGAGGATTTTAAACTCACCTTTTATCTCCCCCTAATTTAAAATGTTGTTGTTTTCTGCCCGGAATCAATTTCACCCAGCAGTGATTCTAACCTACTCCCAGCTGATGAGTGGCAAAAACCACGAAACAGCTGTCCTGGGATGGTTATGAATCACTGCACTAACCCTAGCTAAGTTTATAAGCTGTGTGAACAGCGATACTTTGGCGTAAAAGGAACCTGCTGAAAAGCAGACTGAAGTAAAAAGGTGTGTCATTGTGTACTTAATTTGCATATCTTACCCAGAATCCTTTGTTGCATTGGAAACAATGTAATTCAGAGGTTTTCTGTGGGTAAACAAGCCTCTGGGCCTGTCTAGATTTGTTAATGAACTACACAATGAGTTATTTTTTCAATATTTTGTGCGTAGTGGAGGATTTTAAACTCACCTTTTATCTCCCCCTAATTTAAAATGTTGTTTTATATATATATATATATATATATATATATGGAATACATTGATTCTTTCATCAAGGACTATATATTGTACGTGGTTATACTTTATGGTTACATAGTATGGATTATAGCCTGGATGCTTTAAATGGATTGATTCAAATGGATATCTATATGAGTCGCAACACATCAAAGGGGCTGTGTACAAAATTCAACAATGTGATATGATATAGGGTATTTAAAAGTCTGTGCTTCCAAACATGAAGCACACGGCTGATGAATTGGCTCTTGCAGCTGAGAAAGACATAGCAGTTCTCTTTTTAACAACACAGGGTTACTTATTGTGCCCTCTGGTTTCTAAGATGTCATTGTTTTAATAAACATATAATGGATATCAAGTTGGAGTATGACTGAATTTATCCATCTAGCACTGGAAGTTGCAGTGGGTAGCATAACCTATATTGCCAGTCAGTGAGCTGGGATACTGAGAGATACCAGTCTGTCTGAATTAGCAATTCAAGAGAAGTAAAAGATTACAAGATAAATGTGTCTCCATTAGTTATAATATAATTGATTATAGAGCTGAACTTGCATTTAAATTTTATTTTCTTCCAAAGATGTATCAGCTTCACAAAATGACTTTACTTAATTTAGGTCATCATCTCCTAGTAAACTCAGTTCCTGACCTGTGGTGATTCTAGGAGGGGAGCAAGGGGTGCCCCCACCAATCTTCTATTGTACCCTCCATTGGACTGAGGAGGAGGGTAAAAAGGTAAAAATGACTACTCACCCCCATGTCCTTTTAGGTAGGACACATCCCACAACTGCCTAACTGCACCCCCATGCCACATGGCAGTTCCTTCAGAACACCTGCAACTTCACCTCCCCCTATCCTGACCCTGCCTCTGTAACATATATAACTACTCCACCACATACCACTTTCACAATAGTGGAACACCTATGGCTCCACCAAGGAGTGTTTGCCTTTCATAATAAGGTTTCTGGAACCACCACTTTTCATGACATGTATGTAATTTTCTTTATAATTATTTAGAACTATAAATTAACATTATGATATACACTAGTTGATAAGCCTGCCCAGAGGGCAGTCTGTGTGTTAAAAATGAAACCCTCAAGCTACAAAAAATAAAAAAGTAAAAATACAGAAAAAAAATAAACAAAGCTATGCAAAATAATAAAATGAAACCTAAACTAATACCCCTATAAAAATACCCCCCAATCTAATACTAAACTACCAATATCCCTTAAAAGGGCTTTTTGTGGGGCATTGTTCTAAAGAAATCAGCTCTTTTACATTAAAAATAAACAAAGTCCCCCCTAACAGTAAAACCCCCACCCACCAAACCCCCCAAAATAAAAAAAAACTAACACTAATAAAGCTAAACTACCCTTTGGCCCTAAAGGGGCATTTGTATGGGCATTGCCCTTAAAAGGGCATTCAGCTCTTTTGCAATTTGCCCAACAAAAAAAACCTAATCTTAAAAAAAAAAAAAACTCCCCCCCCACAAAAAATAATAACACTAAAGCCCCAAATAGGTACTCACGGTTTCAGAAGTCCAGAGAAGAAGGTCTTCTTCCATGCAGGTCTATCATCTTCATCCACAGCAAAAGCGGCGTGGAGCAGAGGTCCGGAGTGGTCTTCCCAGATGTTGCGATCCTTGGCAGTGGTCATCTGTGGCGGCGGCAGTCCTCGGCGTTCAAATCAGCCAATAAGATTTCAGTAGCTCTCATCCTATTGGCTGATTTTGAAAATCTCAGCCAATAGGAATTCAAGGTACCACAATAAATATGGGGTACCTTGAATTCAATCTTCAGTGTGTGGTGGACGATCGTATAAAGAGGAACCTCCACGCCTTTGCTGAGGACCGCCGCCGATGACTGCCGCCGAGGATCACCACTTCTGAGAAGAACACTCCAGACCTCCGCTCTGCGCCGCCTTCACTGTGGATGAAGTTGATGGACCCATCTGGAAGAAGACCTTCTCTGCCGGACTTCTGAAACCGTGAGTACCTATTTGGGGCTTAAGTGTAAGTTTTTTTTTTTTAACATTTTTGGGGGGGGTTGTTTTTTTAGATTAGGGTTTTTTTGGGGCATATTTGCAAAGGAGCTGAATGCCCTTTTAAGGGCAATGAAAAGAGCTGAATGCCCATACAAATGCCCCTTTTGTATTTTAGGTTTATTAGTGTTAGTTGTTTTTTTTATTTTGGGGGTTTTACTGTTAGGGGGACTTGGTTTATTTGTCATGTAAAAGATCTGATTTCTTTAGGGCAATGCCCTACAAAAAGCCCTTTTAAGGGCTATTGGTAGTTTAGCATTAGATTAGGGTTTTTTTTATTTTGGGGGGCTTTTTTATTTTCATAGGGATTAGGTTTTTTTTTTTTTATTTTGGATAGTGTTGTTTATTATTTTTTGAAATGTTAGAGTCTTTTTATTTTCTGTAATTAGATTAATGTAATGTAATTTATTTTATTTTCTATTGTAATGAAGTCATTTTTTTAAATGTAATTAAGAGGTTAATTTAGGGGGTGTTAGATTAGGGGGCTTAGTCATTAAATTAGTTTTTTGCGTTGTGGGGGTTGGCGGTGTAGGAGTTAAAAGGTAAATTAGGTTTAATGCGTTGTGGGGGGTTGGCGGATTAGGGGTTAATAGATGTATTAGGTAGTTTGTGATGTTGGGGTTTGCGGATTTAGGGGTTAATAATTTTATAAGGTAGTTGGGGGGGTTTCTTAATACTTTGTGCGGGCGGTTAGTTTATTTTTTTTCTTAATACTTAGTACGGGCGTTTTTTGTTTTTTTTTGTTAAATACTTATTGTGTGCGGTTAGGGTTTTTTTGGGTTTTTTTAATACTTATTGCGGGCGGGGTTTTTTTTTCCGTTTTTTTTTTGTAATGCTCTGTTTGCCTTCGCTGCATCCCGGTGGATTCCGAAAATGGCAGGGTGGTGAAAGAATCGCGCTGCCAACATTCCTTTGAGGATGCGTACGCACTGCCGATGGCGACGGGCACGTTACAAACGCAATTATAGTATAGATATTGTACCGCTTAAAATGCTTAAAGGGACATAATACTCATATGCTAAATAACTTAAATTAGATGCAGCATAACTGTTAAAAGCTGACAGGAAAATATCACCTGAGCATCTCTATTTAAAAATGGAAGATATTCTACCTCACAACTTCCTCAGCTCAACAGAGTAAGTCCTGTGTAAAAAGTTATACTCAGCTGCTGCCCAGCTGCAGGTAAAAAAAAGAAGAAATGAACTGCAGCCAATCAGCATCAACATTGCTGAGGTCATAAACTCTTTTACTGTGATCTCAGGAGATTTGACTTAAAGGACCGTGATACCCAAATGTTGAAACACTTGAAAGTGATGCAGCATAGCTGTAAAAAGCTGACTAGAAAATATCACACAAACATCTCTATGTAAAAAAGAAAGATATTTTACCTCAAAATGTCCTAATTATTCACACCCCATTGTAAAGGACTTCAAACAGCAAATCAGTATGTTTGTACCGGGTGTTTCAAGGGAATGAGCCTCATGCACACTCATGTTATTTCCCTATTCAGTGTAAGGAAGTTTGCTATGAAATCTCATGAGAGTTAAATGGACAGTCTAGTCCAAAAAAAACTTTCATGATTCAGATAGGGCATGTAATTTTAAACAATTTTCCAATTTACTTTTATCACCAATTTGTCTTTGTTCTCTTGGTATTCTTAGTTGAAAGCTTAACTTAGGAGGTTCATATGCTAATTTCTTAGACCTTGAAGGCCGCCTCTTAAGAATGCATTTTAACAGGTTTTTCACCACTAGAGGGTGTTAGTTCATGTTTTTCATATAGATTACACTGTGCTCGTGCACGTGAAGTTACCTGGGAGCCATCACTGATTGGCTAAACTGCAAGTCTGTCAAAAGAACAAATAAAGGGGCAGTCTGCAGAGGCTTAGATACAAGATAATCACAGAGGTAAAAAATATATAAATATAACTGTGTTGGTTATGCAAAACTAGGGAATGGGTAAACAAGGGATTATCTATCTTTTAAAACAATAACAATTCTGGTGTAGACTGTCCCTTCAAGTGAAATCTCATGAGATCACAGTAAAAGAGACCTTAGCACTGCTGATGCTGATTGGCTGCTGTTTATTTCTTCTTCTTTTTTTTTTTTTTTAAACCTGCAGTTGGACAGTAACTGAAGTATAACTTTTTACACAGCTCTTTACTCTGCTGAGCTGAGGAAGTTTTGAGGTAAAATATCTTCCTTTTTTACAAATAGATGCTCAGGTGATATTTTCCTGTAAGCTTTTTAAAGTTATACTGCATCAGTTTCAAATGATTTAGCATATGAGTATTATGTCCCTTTAATTCTCATGAGATTTCATAGTAATCTTCCTTAAACTGAATAGGGAAATAACACAAGTGTGTATGAGGCTCACTCCCTTGCCTGTCCCGGGACAGACATACATATTTGCTGCTTAAAGTCCTTTACAATGGGATGTGAATACTTAGGACATTTTGAGGTAAAGGGGGGTAGTTATCAAGCCGTCAACCTCAAATACGCTGGAATTCCGCAGCGTATTTGTGGCGAGGCTGATTCGCCTTAGTTATCAAAGGCTAGAGACCGGCAAAAGTAGAATTTTGTGACGTAAGCTTCGATCCGCCGGACTCAGTCCGACACAGATCGATTCTTACATCACTACAGATGTTCCGCACACAAGTTTGGCACAATCTGACTACTTTTGCTAGTTAATAAAAAACTAGCAGGTACGCTCGGCACTTTTACGGCCCAGCGTACCTGGTTTTCAAACCGCCGCCCTGGAGGCGGCGGATCCCATAGGAATCAATGGGAGTCTGACCATAGCGAAAGTACAAGTTCGCTGCTGCCAGACATCCCATTGATTTCTATGGGAGCTGTCTACACCTAACACCCTAACATGTACCCCGAGTCTAAACACCCCTAATCTGCCCCCCTACACCGCCGCAACTAAATAAAGTTATTACCCCCTAAACCGCCGCTCCCGGAGCCCACTGCAAGCTACTCTATACATATTAACCCCTAAACCGCCGCTCCCTGACCCCGCCGCAACTATAATAAATGTATTAACCCCTAAACCGCCACTCCAGGACACCCCCGCAACCTATATTATACCTAGTAACTCCTATCCTGCCCCCCTATACCGCCGCCCTCTATAATAAAGTTATTAACCCCTATCTTGCTGATCCCGCACCTCGCCGCAACTAAATAAATAGTTTAACCCCTAAACCGCCGCTCCCGGACCCTGCCGCAACCTATATTACATTTATTAACCCCTAATCTGCCCCCCCTACACCGTCGCCACCTATAATACATTTATTAACCCCTATCCTGCCCCCCACTACACCGCCGCCACTGTAATAAAATTATTAACCCCTAAACCTAAGTCTAACACTAACCCTAACACCCCCTAACTTAAATATTAATTAAATAAATCTAAATAATATTTATATTATTAACTAAATTAATCCTATTTAAAACTAAATACTTACCTTTAAAATAAACCCTAATATAGCTACAATATAAATAATAATTTTATTGTAGCTATCTTAGGATTTATTTTTATTTTATAGGTAACTTTCAATGTATTTTAACTAGGTACAATAGCTATTAAATAGTTATTAACTATTTAATAGCTTACCTAGCTAAAATAAAGAGAAATTTACCTGTAAAATAAATCCTAACCTAAGTTACAATTACACCTAACACTACACTATACTTAAATAAATTATTCCTATTTAAAACTAAATACTTACCTGTAAAATAAACCCTAAGATAGCTACAATATAATTAATAATTACATTGTAGCTATTTTAAGATTTATTTTTATTTTACAGGTAACTTTGTATTTATTTTAGCTAGTTAGAATAGTTATTAAATAGTTATTAACTATTTAATAACTACCTAGCTAAAAGAAATACAAAATTACCTGTAAAATAAATCCTAACCTAAGTTACAATTAAACCTAACACTACACTATCATTAAATATATTAAATAAATTAAATACAAATAACTACAATTAAATACAATTACATAAACTAACTAAAGTACAAAAAATAAAAAAAAGCTGTTACAAAAAAAAAAATAGGTTACAAACATTTAAAAAATATTACAACAATTTTAAGCTAATTACACCTAATCTAAGCCCCCTAATAAAATAACAAAGCCCCCCAAAATAAAAAAAATCCCTACCCTATTCTACATTAAAAAAGTTCAAAGATCTTTTACCTTACCAGCCCTTAAAAGGGCCTTTTGTGGGGCATGCCCCAAAGAAAACTGCTCTTTTGCCTGTAAAAGAAAAATACAACCCCCCCAACATTAAAACCCACCACCCACATACCCCTAATCTAGCCCAACCCCCCCTTAAAATAACCTAACACTAATCCCCTGAAGATCATCCTACCTTTAGTCGTCTTCACTCAGCCGAGCCACGATGGAACTGAAGAGGAGATCCGGAGCGGCAGAAGTGATCCTCCAAGGGGCGCTGAAGAAATCTTCCATCCGATGAAGTGATCCTCCAGGTGGCGCTGAAGAAGTCTTCCATCCCGGCGATGTCATCTTCCAAGCGGCGCTGAAGAAGTCTTCTATCTGGGCGATGTCATCTTCCAAGCGGGGTCTTCAATCTTCATCTCGCCGACGCGGAACATCCTTCTTTCCCAACGGACTACCGACGAATGAAGGCTCCTTTAAGGGACGTCATCCAAGATGGCGTCCCTTCAATTCTGATTGGCTGATAGGATTCTATCAGCCAATCGGAATTAAGGTAGGAAAAATCTGATTGGCTGATTGAATCAGCCAATCAGATGATTGGATCAGCCAATCGGATTGAACTTCAATCTGATTGGCTTATTGAATCAGCCAATCAGATTTTTCCTACCTTAATTCCGATTGGCTGATAGAATCCTATCAGCCAATCGGAATTGAAGGGACGCCATTTTGGATGACGTCCCTTAAAGGAGCCTTCATTCGTCGGTATTCCGTCGGGAAAGAAGGATGTTCCGCGTTGGCGGGATGAAGATTGAAGATTGAAGACCCCGCTTGGAAGATGACATCGCCCGGATAGAAGACTTCTTGAAAGAGCAAAAAATCTTAACAGGGAGGATATCCTAGCAGACAAAAAAAACAATAAAACAGATACACCTTTTGGAGAGAAAGAAACCATTTTTATAACACAATATAATTCTGATTTTCATAAAATACAACACATTATAAAAAAACATTGGTATATAATACAAAGGGACCCCATTCTCAAACATTTGGTAAAAGAAACACCAAAAATCATATACAAAAGAGCGCCCACACTCAGAAATCAGCTAGCTCCCAGTAAGAAAGTGAAACACAAACTTTCTAATAGAACATTACAAAATCCTAATCAGAACAAGGGACTATTTGGCCTTCGGGGTATTTACAAATGTGGTAAAACAGGATGTGGCTCTTGTAAAATTATCAAATCAGGGATCAAAAATTTCAAATCCACAATCACTGGTGAGATTTTCCAAATTCCTATTTTTTTCAACTGCAATTCATCTTTTACCGTTTATCTTATGGAGTGTTTATGCGGCCTCCAATATGTAGGCCGCACCTCCAGAAAACTGAGAAACAGATGGGGTGAACATCACCGCAACTGTAAAAATTCCAGAAAAAATTAAATTAAACACAGCATACCTAATCATTGTCTAACCAAACACAATGGAAATCCATACATTTTCAAATACATTCCCATTGATTTTATTCCAAAGAGTTCTGACTATAACATACTCACCAGACTCAGACAGCGTGAAACATACTGGATCTACCGACTGAAGACTCTTCATCCACAAGGGTTGAATGCCAACCTGGATCTAGCAGCCTTCAATTGATAGATATCTACAGCTATTATAATATTGAATTTATTCACTTCTGATACAGAATACCAATTCATTTTATAACATTCATAAGCCAGACACACTAATGGAAAAATTGGGCAGAACCACACATCTAGATAGTAATTTTATTATTATTATTATTAATCCAATTACATCCGTTAAATATGAGAGGAGTTAAAATAGGTACCAATTATAAATTTAATTTTATATCAAATACCAGATTTCATTTTGAAATTCCAGACACAGATTATTAATTATTATTCACACTTTACATATACCATACACTTTAAGAGAGATATTCCTTTTCTTCATCTTTCTAACAAACCAACTATTTTCCTAAACAAACAATTACAAATAACACAACTACAAGCGTGTGTGCACAGGCACATGATGCAGACATTTTACAAGGGGAGGGGGGGAGGGGCTAACAAGCATGTTTGCATGCATATGCTTATATAAAAATACCTCTGTTTTATTGAACAATTCATTCTATATATACACATCCCTATGTACAAACACACCTTTTTATATCCAAAAAAGATTGTGCTTATTATAACAAACTCGTTTTTGAGGATATACATACATTAATTCATTTTAACAAACTATATTGAGGCTATACAAGCATTTATCTTTAACATAAACCAAGTAATAACACTTTTTTAATTCTTCATATTCATAATGCAAATAACAGGTTAAAGGTTCAGACTCCTATCCAGATCCTTATTATTTTATGAATCATCCATTTTTTATACATACACACTTTTTTACAATTAAACACATTTTTTCACATTCAAAATAATTGTGTCTATCACAATAAACTACCAAGTGAGGTTATATAGGCAATAACTTCTAGTGAAAACAAAGTGATAATTTCCTTTTCTCACATTAAAATAGATTATGTCTATTATAACAAACTATTGTATTGAGGTTAAATATGTTTCAAGCCATTATAACAAATTATATTGAGGCTATACAAGTATCTATCTTCTACAAAAACCTAATAATAACATTTTCTTTGAATCTTCACTTTCACTATGCAAACAATAGTTTAAAAGTTCAGACTCCCATTTAGATCCTGATTATTTAATGAACTATTCATTTCCCATACGTACACCTTTTTAAATTAAACATATTTTCTTTAAAATGATTGTGTCTATCACAATAAATGACTAAGTGAAGTTATATATGTAATAACATTTAATGAAAACAAAGTGATACGATTGGTTTATTTGTTCATTCATTTTCACAATGTAACCAACAGGTTAAAAGTTGAGATTCTCACATATATACACATCCTATTTTAACCTTGTCTAATTTTTAAATTGTAACAGCTGGGAGCCTGTTTGGTTTCCACAGCTGAATGCACACAAATGTTTTTCTATTGGATCACACATATGATGACAACTTCCTCTTTCGACACACAAATGTGTATAAATTGTTAACAATTGTTAATGATGGCATTCACTTTTTTATCTGATGAAACGACCCGTTTGAGGTTGAGAAACGCGTCATAAGTATTAAAAGCCATTTTATTTGAAGTTGTCTGTGTTGTGGTTTATCAATACCAACTGAACAACACACAAAAGATTACATCTCTGCAGCACCTGAAGTCCAGCCAACAGGAGATACACACAGAGTTTCAACTAGGACAAGTGCCTTTGGAGCTTGGCTTCCACAGTGTACTAGCCACTGATAAGTGCTAGCCTGCTTTCTTGCACTGGTCATAGCACAGTGCCACACCATTTGGTAAGCATAATATTATACATAATATCGGTATTGAACAGAAGCAATTTTGTAATATACATGTATTAGCAAAAAATGGTTCTAAAAAAAGCTATATCTGTTTCAAAGTGTATTTTAGTATGCACCGTGCACCAGCATTTTAAACACAACAATTGTTTGGAGAGCCTAAGGTGCTTGTATCATCTTGTAAGGACTTTATTTCTTAATTGCTGACATGATATAAGCCCCACTGATGATCTGAGCAGCTGCTAAAACAGTGATAACTTTTACTAGAAGCATTTTTTCCAATACATCTACATTGAAAATATGTTTCTATTTAAAGATGCAATAAATCTATGTGCATTTATATTTTGACTGGAATGTCCCTTTAACTCCCTGCATTTTACATTTATAGCCTCTTATACAATCCTCATCACAAAACCACCCATGTCATTTAGAGGTTGTGAAAACAATGATAAAGTTGTGAATGTGCTGTAATGACCTGAGGCATTTTAGCAACACCATTTAAGCAAATTACCAGTATAAACATAGGTTTATAATATCAGTAACTATCGGCTATCTATCTATCTATCTATCGGCTAGATTACAAGTTTTGCGGTATGAGTAAAAGAGCAGCGTTAAGGCTCATAACGCTGCTTTTTCACTACCGCTGCTATTACGAGTCTTGTAGGTACAGCTGTCCCGCATATTTTTTTGGCCATACTGCAAATTAACTTATGCAGTTTTCGTAAAGTCTTTTTTCAATGGGACTTCCATAGCGCCGGTATTTTAGGTCAAAAAGTGAGCGGTACAGCCTATCCCGCAAGATTCGTAACACATTCTAAAGTCAGTAGTTATGAGTTTTACGATACAAAGCTGTAGCATAAAACTCATAACTAAAGTGCTAAAAAGTACACTAACACCCATAAACTACCTATTAACCCCAAAACCGAGGCCCTCCCAAATCTCAAACACTAAAATAAAATTATTAACCCCTAATCTGCCGCTCCGGACAGCGCCACCACTATAATAAACATATTAACCCCTAAACTGCTGTACTCCTGCATCGCAAACACTAGTTAAATATTATTAACCCCTAATCTGCCGTCCCTAACATCGCCGCCACCTACCTTAATTTATTAACACCTAATCTGCTGTCCCCAACGTCGCCGCCACTATACTAAAGTTATTAACCCCTAAACCTAAGTCTAACCCTAACACCCACTAACTTAAATATAATTAAAATAAATCTAAAGAAAACCTACTATTAATAACTAAATAATTCCTATTTAAAACTAAATACCTGTAAAATAAAACCTAAGCTAGCTACAATATAACTAATAGTTACATTGTATCTAGCTTAGGGGTTTTTTTTATTTTACAGGCAAGTTTGTATTTATTTTAACTAGGTACAATAGCTACTAAATAGTTATTAACTATTTACTAACTACCTATCTAAAATAAATACAAATTTACTTGTAAAATAAAACCTAACATGTCTTACACTAACACCTAACCTTACACTACAATTAAAGGGACACTGAACCAAAAATGTTTCTTTCGTGATTCAGATAGAGCATGACATTTTAAGCAACTTTCTAATTTACTCCTATTGTCAAATTTTCTTCATTCTATTGGTATCTTTATTTGAAATGCAAGAATGTAAGTTTAGATGCCGGCCCATTTTTGGTGAACAACCTGGGGTGTTCTTGCTGATTGGTGGATAAATTCATCCACCAATAAAAAAGTGCTGTCCAGAGTACTGAACTAAAAAAAAGCTTAGATGCCTTCTTTTTCAAATAAAGATAGCAAGAGAACGAATAAAAATTCATAATAGGAGTAAATTAAAAAGTTGCTTAAAATTGCATGCTCTATCTGAATCACAAAAGAAAAAAATTGGGTTCAGTGTCCCTTTAAATACAATTAACTAGGCCAGCAAAGAGAGAAGCAGCACTTCTGTTTAGCTCTGCACAGAAAGTGACAAATAACACTAGTTTTACACTTTTATTTGAGGAATATCAACGTCAAAAGCCCACTAGGTGATAGATATACTAACAGGGACTATCCGTTACAACTTTGGAGTGGATACCTGCCGATTTCCGATATATCCACAAACGAGAACCAGCAGATTTCTAGGAAAGACCGCGGCTGCGGCCTACTCCGGAACCTCCAGCCCTAAAAAGTGACCCATCCGATTACAGGAGTGCTATAAAGGGAGACCCCAGGAGACTACTAATGGTGAGATTGAACATATCTATTGACAGAAATAAGTTTTAAACACTCCGGGCCTATCTCCTAAAATGTAACAGAAGGAAATTAGCTGCACACATCCAGTTAGCTGACTATATCCTTTGGGACACTTTGCTGCTGAATTGTCACCCTCTTGGGTTTATAAGGCCAATTGGAGGATTAACACTATACTTTAGCAGGACTGCCAGTGGCGGGAAAGGAGGCCATCTTGTCTTGCAGCTTTTGATACAGAACAGTAATCTTTTCTAAACCACGCAGCCTTTATCTACTTAGGTGATTTACAAACAAGCTACAGAAAATTGAGAGCCCATACGGCTGTTTTTCTCTCCTTGTCCAAATAACCGGCAGCTATCGAAGCTAAATTTGGTGTGACTGCAGTCTAAAAATATGCCGAACTTTTAGCCGCTGACCTTATGCTGTGCAAGTGTGGACTGATACCCTGCTAGTCTGTTAACATGAGTCATACGAAGGTATCTGGGGACATGTATCCCGGAAAATAGCATCCAAAGCGGGACAGAGAACACCAGTATTATATCAAAACCACTGTGACAATCCTTATGCATTTCTAGTCAGAGATAGCGCGGTGAGAGCCTCCCCCTCCAACTTTTAAGAACCTCACGAGTTTCCTTTTTTTCACCAAACAGATTATAACCCTATTGACACCTGCTCCTTGATCCACTACGTTATTTCATAGTGAGAACCTGGGGGTTTTTCACAAGTCTCCCGAAATGTCTGCCAGGAAATCCTCCTTAGACAAAAGAAACAAGCCTACATCTTTGAACACATACTTCAAGCCCTCCAAAACAATAAAACAGATAGACCAACCAGACGCTGAGATCCCAGAAGAAATGGACTCAGATTCAGAATCTGCAGTATCAAACACAGATCAGACCCCAGTAACTAAAGCAGACCTGCAATCTTTGGTTTCAAAACAAGATATATCAGCTAGCTTTGATAAATTATGGACTAAAATTGATTCCATGCACACAGCAGTAACAGCTAGTCTAACAGAGATCAGGTCTGATATAGCAGAACTAGGAGGTAGAATGGATACAATTGAAGAACATACAGAAGCAATTACGGAGGATATGAATGGACTTTCACAAACCATTGCCTCACATCACCAACTGTTCATAGAGATGCAAGACAAGATTGAAGATCTGGAGAACAGGAGTAGAAGAAGCAATCTAAGGCTAAAAGGTATCCCGGAGACGGTGGATGGTAAGGAGCTACCTACCTATCTACAACAACTCTTCAGAAGCATAACTGGAAATAAGGGAAATAGTGATTTTACTATGGAAAGAGCTCACAGAGCTCTGAGGGCTAAACCTAAGGGGGAGGCTCCACCGCGAGATGTAATAGTGAAGATGTTGCTCTTCCAAGACAAAGAGCTAATACTCTCAGCAGCTAGAAATGCTCCTACGTTCAAATTCCAGGGGTCAGTTGTTCAATTCTATCAAGACCTATCTTTTAGGACTCTCCAAAGGCGGAACTCTTTTCGCCCCTTAACTCAGCTATTGAGGAAACAACAGATTCAATACAAATGGGGGTTCCCTTTCACTCTGTATATCTTGAAGGACAACTTAACTGTGACTATCAAGGAAGCGGCAGACATCCCTGACTTATGCCAACGACTGGGGCTAGAAACACCAAAAATGCCTGATCCGCCGGTCTCAGCCCTACAACTGGAACCCCAGGCATTTCTGAGATCAAACACCATTCCTAGATGGAAAACAGTCAGTAAAAAACGTTCTAAGAATAAGTGAAACACAGCTTCCTTCTGGGAAATCCTTTTTTTTCTCTCTATCTCTGGAAGAGAAAAGAAATGAAGGCCACAAGTCGACAAATGCAGGAGGAACATAGCTATCTCACATGAAGTACCTTTTTATGTGACTCTCTAATGAGTAGGTGGTAGCCATGCTACCAGCTATGTAAGTTTTGTAAGCTTAATAGGTATACTACGGGACTCCCTGTATAGACCATCAGGTTATATATGAAGAACTCTGCAGGTAATGGGGTAAAGCAGGGAGTTGGGAGAAAGATGAACTGCAGTTACCATGTGCCTGTAGAAGAGACAGGGCTCACGCCCATTGTTTTTGTTCTCTATTGCATAGTTATAACACTTGCACAGTTACTTAAACTTAAAATGTTAAGGTTATTTATCTTATTACCTTGCCCTCAAGTGAGGGAATTATTATGTTTTTTTTCTATGGTTAATTCACTAATTTGTTATTGTACTCACACTACTCACTACAATCCTCTTTTAGAGCCACATAATGTTGTAGCACATCACACACGCCCAGATGACACAGTTGTAGAATGGTCAGAGGCTTACCCCGGTCAGAGAAATTCCAGATGCACACATCTTCTCAAACTATATCCCAATATCAAAAAGAGAAAAGAGAAGAGGAGCCAAATGGTGTGTATCGTTTTAAATTCAGTAGGCCATGCCCCCAGATAAAAACTACTTACAAAATTTCCAGCACTTGAGAAGTGCCACAAATGCCTTCTGAACTGTTAGCAGCCGTCCAGCTAGCTGAATTGTACCAGTACTGCTTCAATAATGTGCTGTGTGAGACAAAAAACACAAAAGTGCCACAATAGTGTGTATCAGTGTGATCACTTGTGAAAGCGCAATAATTGAAATGTACTCACAGGATATAGGGCACTTGAGAAGTGCCACAAAGACCTCCTGGACACTTGTCAGCTGTCCAGCTCACTGATTTCACCGATATCCTCTGGGTTCAATAGTTCAGGTCACAAAAGGGCTCCAATGAAGCACTCTACGATATACCTGCAGCTCAGTGTCCTGTTACTTGCATAAATGGCTGTCAGTATTAAATGCCAAAAAATGCCGTGCTACTTGTAATTGTAATATAAAATGATATTTATTTAAAAACAATGTTACACTACGCGTTTCCCGGTTGCTAAGACCGCTTCCTCAGGTGTAAATACAAATACAAAGTAGCCAAATTTTATAGCCCATTGTCGGCGTCTATCCCGACCTAGGGCGCATGCGTGAGCAACTAAAACATCGTTAGCCAATCCGTGTCTGTATAAGAATTATCTGTGGTATAATAGGTTCCCACTTAGGGGCTTGGCCTGTGACGTTACCCACTATCATATGAGTGCAGTGATTGACACTAGGTGCCGAGGTGCCACATCAATGGCCAACACCGGTAAACAAACACATCGTAAGTGTTTTTTACATATTGCAAAAATTATTAAAGGATCGCCCCATGGGGCGATCCTTTAATAATTTTTTTAATAATTTTTGCAATATGTAAAAAACACTTACGATGTGTTTGTTTACCGGTGTTGGCCATTGATGTGGCACATCGGCACCTAGTGTCAATCACTGCACTCATATGATAGTGGGTAACGTCACAGGCCAAGCCCCTAAGTGGGAACCTATTATACCACAGATAATTCTTATACAGACACGGATTGGCTAACGATGTTTTAGTTGCTCATGCATGCGCCCTAGGTCGGGATAGACGCCGACAATGGGCTATAAAATTTGGCTACTTTGTATTTGTATTTACACCTGAGGAAGCGGTCTTAGCAACCGGGAAACGCGTAGTGTATCATTGTTTTTAAATAAATATCATTTTATATTACAATTACAAGTAGCACGGCATTTTTTGGCATTTAATACTGACAGCCATTTATGCAAGTAACAGGACACTGAGCTGCAGGTATATCGTAGAGTGCTTCATTGGAGCCCTTTTGTGACCTGAACTATTGAACCCAGAGGATATCGGTGAAATCAGTGAGCTGGACAGCTGACAAGTGTCCAGGAGGTCTTTGTGGCACTTCTCAAGTGCCCTATATCCTGTGAGTACATTTCAATTATTGCGCTTTCACAAGTGATCACACTGATACACACTATTGTGGCACTTTTGTGTTTTTTGTCTCACACAGCACATTATTGAAGCAGTACTGGTACAATTCAGCTAGCTGGACGGCTGCTAACAGTTCAGAAGGCATTTGTGGCACTTCTCAAGTGCTGGAAATTTTGTAAGTAGTTTTTATCTGGGGGCATGGCCTACTGAATTTAAAACGATACACACCATTTGGCGCCTCTTCTCTTTTCTCTTTTTGAACAGAACCTGTGATTGCCAACACCTATCTGGAATGAGTCTGCTGCCTGGAGATTTTAATACCTCTGAGAGTGTGGACTATCTAACTTATATTGACAGAGGGATAGTCATATCATTGTAGTATACTTTGATAAAATCGTTTGAGTCTAACAATTTATATTTATATATGTAGGTTGTTATTTTGCTTGTTACATCATACATTGTATTGTCAATATAAAAACAATTAGTGACAAGTTATACATTTAACACTTTATTGTAGCACATAGCACACCAATACTGGCAATTTAATAACTGCCAGTACACGAGGGCGCCTCTAATTTCACTTTAACATATATCCCAATATATTTATGATACATCCTATATCCACTTAGATGGCCCCTAAAATTAAATTAATTTCTCATAATGTGAGAGGCCTGAATACGGATGTAAAGAGACGAGTGGCAATGAACCAATATATAAATATCAAAGCTAATATTCTCTTCCTACAGGAGACTCACTTTCTTAACAATCAGGTTCCTAAATATTGGTCCAGACACTTTCAACAACATTACCATGCCACAGCCTCTACCAAAAAAAGAGGAGTTTCCATTTTGATTCACTCGGTCCTTAACTTTGAACTTGAATCCATAACCACAGATGAGGAGGGGAGATATTTAATAGTTAAAGGTCAAATTGATAACACAGACATAGTACTCTGCAATATATATGCACCTAATACGAAACAGACAGAATTCTTTGCCCATATATCGCATCTTCTAACTCAGTGGTCCCAAATTAGGATTATAGTAGCTGGAGATTTTAACATTAACTTATCTCCGATCCAGACACCCAGTCGAGAGACTTTATCACATAAAAAACAGCAACACAACCGGGATATAAAGCACATTCAGGAACACCTGGCGTCCCACACTCTTATAGATTCCTGGCAGGCCTTATATGGAACCACAAACGACACCACCAATTATTCCGCTGCACATAAATCTTATACAAGAATTGACTATATCTATACCAGCCAAATCTTTCACCCGATCTTACTATCTTCTGAAATATACCCCTGCGTTTGGTCTGACCACTCCATACTGACGCTATCTTTAGATGGGATACAAGATCATAAGCGGGAAAAGTCGTGGTCTTATGACCCACAATATTTCCAGCAGCCCCTAGCACAGGACCAGGTCCTGACATATCTCAAAGAGTACTGGGACATAAATATAGATACCACCTCCAACCCTTTATACACATGGGCGGCTCACAAAGCATATCTTAGGGGAATACTAATGCAAGGGAAGGCGGCACATACCAGACAATGTCGAAAACAGATATCTACACTCCACCAAGAGATAGCCACTTTAGAGAAGTCACACAGGCTTACACATAGTGAGAATACCTTAAGAACATTACAGGCAAAAAGAACCACATTAGCTAACTTACTGACTACAAATGCCACTAAAACACTACATAAACTGAAAGTACAATATTTCATATTTGCCAATAAACCAGACAGATATTTGGCACATAAACTACAGGAAAGAAATAGAGCCATGGCTATTCCCTTCCTACAGCTAGCCAATGGAGATACAACATCATCTCCTCAGGAGATAGTAGATGAATTCGCAAGGTACTATGGCCAACTCTATGATGGTCACAAAACTAAACACTCACCATCTATTACAAAAGACACACATAACTTTTTGACTGATGCACATCTTCCGGTTATCTCAGATGAGGACAAAATTATCTTAAATGCCCCCGTATCTCCAATAGAGGTTATACAGGTTATAAAAGAATTGAAAGTGGGAAAGGCAGCGGGACCGGACGGCTTCCCGGGGGATTATTATAAGCTATTTCGTACAACATTATTAACTCATCTCACGAAATTCTGCAATCATTTCTTAGAGGGCCGGGAAATACCAAAGGAATTACTGGGGGCTAAAATTGTGGTCATTCCTAAAACAGGGAAAAATCCCAAACTCTGCGCCAGTTATCGCTCTATATCGCTCATAAATCAGGATCTGAAGATATTCACCAAGATATTGGCCAATCGCTTAAAAACTATATTGCCCTCACTTGTCCATCCGGACCAGGTGGGATTTATAGCAAATAGAGAGGCCCCGGATAACATAAGAAGAATGATAAATATTATAGAACACCTGGGAAAGAAGGAAACGCCTTCTCTGCTCCTATCTTTGGACGCGGAGAAGGAGTTTGATAGGATAGACTGGGGATACATGATGATGGTACTGCGGCACATGGGGTTTGACGGTCCCTTTATTAAAGCAATTCAGGCAATTTACTCTAGCCCCACTGCACAGGTTGTATCGGCAGGATATAGATCTAAACCTTTTCCCATAAGGAATGGGACAAGACAGGGATGCCCTCTGTCCCCCCTGATATTTGCGCTATGCATAGAGCCCCTAGCAGCTAGAATAAGACTATCCCCGGATATTGCCGGCGCCACTATAGCAAATCAAGAATACAAACTCACCCTCTTTGCAGATGACATTTTGGTCACCGTTACGAAACCCCTGTTGTCTCTCCCGAATTTATACAACCTCCTCGATAGATTCTCACAGATATCGGGATATAAAATCAATCTTGAGAAATGTGAGGCATTACCAATAGCTTTACCTCCCCATACAAAAAAAAACATAGAGCTTAACTTTGAGTTTAAATGGGTGAAACACTCTCTTAGGTACCTGGGGATCCAGCTAACATCTCAATACAACCAACTGTATAAGTACAATTATACTCCGTTATTTAAAACTATAAGAAAGGACCTCCAGAGTTGGAGAAGACATACTTTTTCTTGGTATGGCCGACTTGCCGCAGTCAAAATGAATGTTTTCCCACGGTTACTTAGAATTATCCACACTACAAAAGGAACTAATAGCCTATGTTAGGGGTAGCAAAAAAGCAAGAATCCCTTCAGTGGTTCTGACACAACACAAAACTCTGGGAGGGGTAGGTATCCCAAACCTAATTGACTATTACAAGGCAGCTAGAATATCGCAAACAATACTACTGGGGAGGAGACAAGGGGACATTATCTGGCCCAAGTTAGAGGCGGGGATGGAGGGACTACCAAATGCAGGACCAAACAAGTAATACACTTACATATAGATCACCAATCCATGCGTCCACCAAACAAGTTAAAAAATGGATAACAGATCACCACAACATACTACCTCCGAGATCAGTGATGATCCCACTTAGGAAAATTATGCCTCAAGAACTTTACACCACTATAGATAAATGGGCAAATAAAGGGCTGTATAGAGTTGCGGACGCCTTACTCAATAACACACTTAAGACCTACACTCAGATTCAAGATAAACTGACTCCGATGAAGATAAGGTGGTTTCAATATTTACAGTTGTCCTCCTCCATCCGTAAATATATGGGCAATGAGAGAGCCTCTTCCCCCACAACACTGGAAAACATATACTCACTAACATCCAGGCCTAAACGTACAATCTCTATTATGTACATAGCGCTACAGAAAGACCCCAATGCCCCTAAAACAACTTTGATGCAGAGGTGGGAAGAAGACATTAATGTCATATATGATAAACACACATGGGAGAATATATTTAGCTCCATGGGAAGAGGGTTGATCAGTGCAGATCTACGTGAAAATACTCTCAAAATAGCATTTCGCTGGTACCTCACACCAAATATTACCTCTCATATGTCACAGGCGGCATCCAACTTATGCTACAGGGGATGTGGGAACATAGGCACCTTTAAACACATGTGGTGGGACTGTGATGGGGTAAAACAGATATGGCATTCTCTCTCCACTTTACTTAGCTCTATCCTAGTGGAAGAGATAAAGCTTGATATTTCACAGGCCTTATTACACACAGGTTTCAAACAATATAATAAAGATATTAATGCCTTTACCAGAATCCTATGCACGACCACAAGAATAGCAATAGCATACCACTGGAAAAACGGGGGCACCAACATGGATAGAGGTGAGGAATAAAATTAACAATATGTTTAGAATCAGCTTCATGGATCATGAATACTAGAGAGTCATTTAAGAGGGTTTGGTTCTATTGGGCCCTGAATAACGCCACTACCATTTAAACACTACATAGTACAGACGCTTGATCTGGGGGTTGGATCAGAAGAAAATATATACACAATAGCAGAGGTGTGTTGGCTTGGGAAAGAATAAGTAGCCTCTATAAAGCAATTTTTAAATACCTCTTTCTTTCGTAACGTAAAATATTTGATATTGATATATGCAACTTTGATGTGAGTACAAAATTTGTTTTGTTTTTTTTCCCCTAGTTTTGAGATTTAGTTATTTCTTTCTCTTTTTTTTTTTTTTTTTTTTTCTTTTCTTTCTTAATCTCTTTGATGTATGGATATATGGCTAGCCCTGCCCATATGTTACTCAGTTCTAATTTTTTTGAAAACTCAGGGCAATTTCCTTCCCTATCCCATCCCTCCACCTCCTGGTTTCCCCTTCCCCTCTTTTTCCTTTCCCCCCTCCTCCCTTTTTTCTCGTTTGTATGCCATAATGAAAGGTATTAATACGATGTTATGACGACAACTGCCCCCCACTTAAAGGGGCTCCGATGTATTTACCTCATGCAACAGTTTATAATTTGTTATATTTATGCTGTAAAAAACTCAATAAAAAATATTTAAACATAAATACAATTAACTAAATTAAATACAAATACCTAAATTACAAAAAAAAACAAAAAACACTAAATTACACAAAATAAAAAACAAATTACAAGATATTTAAACTAATTACACCTAATCTAATAGCCCTATCAAAATAAAAAAAAACCTAGCCTAAACTAAACTACGAATAGCCCTTAAAAGGGCCTTTTGTGGGGCATTGCCCCAAAGAAATCAGCTCTTTTACCTGTAAAAACCAATACAAACAACCACTCCTAATAGTAAAACCCACCACCCACACAACCGACCTCCCAAATAAAAAGCTAGCTAAAAAACCTAAGCTCCCCATTGCCCTGAAAGGGCATTTGGATGGGCATTGCCCTTAAAAGGGCATTTAACTCTATTGCTGCCCAAACCCTAACCTAAAAATAAAACCCACCCAATAAACCCTTAAAAAAAACTAACACTAACCCCTGAAGATCCACTTACAGTTTTGAAGAGCCAACATCCATCCTCAACGAAGTCGGGAGAAGTCCTCAACGAAGCGGCAAGAAGTCCTCAATGAAGCCGGGAGAAGTCTTCATCCAAGCTGGGATAAGTGGTCCTCCAGACGGGCAGAAGTCTTCATCCAGACGGCATCTTCTATCTTCCTCCATTCGGCGCAGAGCGGGTCATCTTCAAGACATCCGGCACGGAGCATCCTCTTCTTCCGATGACTCCCGACGAATGAAGGTTCCTTTAAGTGACATCATCCAAGATGGCGTCCCTTAGATTCCGATTGGCTGATGGATCAATCAGCCAATAGGATTGAGCTCACATTCTATTGGCTGTACCAATCATGGCTGTTCCAATGTTTAGACTCGGGGTTCATGTTAGGGTGTTAGGTGTAAACATAAATTTTGTTTCCCCATAGGAATCAATGGGGCTGCGTTACGGAGCTTTACGCTGCTTTTTTGCAGGTGTTAGGCTTTTTTTCAGCCGAATCTCCCCATTGATGTCTATGGGGAAATTGTGCATGAGCACATACGACCAGCTCACCGCTGACTTAACCAGCGTTGGTATTGGAGTGCGGTATGGAGCACAATTTTGCTCTACGCTCACTTCTTGCCTTTTAACGCCGGGTTTAGAAAACCCTGTAATACCAGCACTGTAGGTAAGTGACCAGTGACAATAACGTGCATAACGCAAAACTCGTAATCTAGCCGTATATATTTTAACTAATTTGTTGATATTATTTTGCTTCACTTTAAAGCTATTATTGAAGTAGCCAGAGGGCAGAAAAAAACATTTGATTACAAAGAACATTCATAGTCTAATCTGTGGTAATGACATTTTTGACCAGTGACTGGCAAATTTAAAGGGACATTCCGGTCAAAATGTAAATGCACATAGATGAATTACATCTTGAATAGAACCATATTTACAATTTACATGTATTAGTAAAAATACTTCTAGCAACAGTTATCACTGTTTTAGCGTTAACATTTCTCTCTGCAAGTGCACGTGATGCATAGCTAGATATTCTCAGTGCGCCAGCATTTAAAACACTGCAGTTGCTCAGAGAACCAGTGGGGCTTGTATCATGTAATCGATTAACAAATTAAGGCATTACCAGATGGTACAATCACCTTAGGCTCTCTGAGCAAGTGGTTTTGTTTAAAATGCTGGTGCACGGTGCATACTTTAATACACATTTAAAACAGCTATAGCTTTTATTAGAAGCATTTTTGCTAATACATGTATATTACAAAAATGCTTCTATTATAAAACTGAAATACATCCATGTGGATTCTAATTTTGGCTGGAATGGCAATTCAAATTTGATTGACATTTCTTGAAACTATTGCGCTTAACTACTTGATTGACATTTCTTGAAACTATTGCGCTTAACTACTTGATTGACATTTCTTGAAACAATAACATTACAATAATTTCTCAGATAAGGCTGAAGTAGTAATGCTTTCTTGACCAACGTCAGGTTAAAGGAATTGTATTGGAAATTTCATAAATTGATTTGGTAATTGTGTATTTTTGCTTCCTCTGGGTAGTTTTTGACACTGATCCATATTTCATGAATAAAATATATTTTTTCTGTATAAGATTCAAGAAAGTATACACTCCTATGCTGCTATACAATCTTAAATTTATGAAGTGAAATATATTTTGACTCAAGTCAAGCTGGTGTTGCCGTGTTCATTAATATTCTGTAAGATGTCGTATCAGTAATTTAATGCTAGTACTTGGTACCGTATTGCTTTTGATTACAAAATCTTAACAAATCCTTTACATGTCAGAGAATATTATGAAGCAGTTTTATGAAGCGTGTCTTTTGCCCACATCAGAGCAATGGATCCCTGCTAACAACTCAGGAGGAAATTAAATGATTTCAATCAGTATTAACTAGTTCTGTATGATGAATTAAATCTTTAGAAAACCGTATTCAAAGCGTAGCAATTTCATTCTAAAATCTGTAGGATGTTCTGTATTGTATTAATAAATGCAAACATTTTGAAATAATGGAATACCTGAAGCAAAAAGATTTTATTTTTAAAGTCTCTCATTAATAAAATATTAAAATATGAACTGTTAAAATTAATATCCATCAGCTTAAGTTGCCTGGCTGTTGCAAAATCCAGTAAAGCAAAAACTGCAGTAATTTGAAATAATATATTTTATGCTGTATTCTTAAAAGATTTGGTTTATGCTGACATCATGCTGTGGGTTGAGATATCAAATAATTGAAGAATAATTAAATGATTTTGGTGATTATACAAATAAAAGAGAGCATTTATCAAGTTGGTAGTTATGTCCCCATGAAGTGCAATTAAATCTATATTACTTGTCTGTAACTTTTCCACATTTATTGGATGTCTCTCCCATAAATATAATGCATTCTAGTATAACACCAGTTTTAATCAAACCCAGCATTTAGGTTATAGCTCAAATGCTGAAAAATCACCAAATCATTCAATCATTGTTGACGCCTGTCATATGATCAATAGCATCAAATATATAAAGGAACATTCTTCTCAATATAATTTCTAGTATGCATAAGAAAAATTATCTGTTTAAGAGACACAAAACCCACATTTTTTCTTTCATGATTCCGTTAGAGATTACAATTTTAAACAACATTCCAATTTACTTCTATTATTTAATTTGGTTCATTCTTTAGATGTCCTTAGTTGAAAAATAGCAGTGCACATGGGTGAGCCAATCACACGAGGCATCTATGTGCAGCCAACAATTAGCAGCTACTGAGATTTAGATATGCTTTTCAACAAAGGATATTAAGAGAATAAAGCAAATTAGATAAAATAAGTAAATTGGAAAGTTGTTTACAATTGCATGCTCTTTCTAAGCCCCACTGTCTTGTAATCCCTGTGCCGGTCGACTGTTTATCCAGACGACTTGGCGGTTGTGCAGGTGGTTGTCTCCGCTGGCGGGGTCCACCTCATAAAGGACCCGACCTCTTCTTCTGCCTATTCAGCATAATCTGCAGGGCCCTCTGAGTCCAAGCAGTGGATGGCAGTTCTGTAGCCTCCAGCCGAAGCCCTTGTCCACTGAGCAGAAGGAGGATTCTTTGGCCTCTCCACTGCCGGGCAGTGCCTTCGGATATGACCCATCTGACCATACCCAAAGCACCCCCGAGGTGAGCTACCGGGGAGGCGCCGAGGGGACGAGCAGGGGTGTTAGAGGAGCGGGTCACCGGTTGCAGCTCAGGGCGAACCTGACGCTGTGCATTCAAGTACTGGTCAGCCAGGATGGCCACTTGGCTGGCTGTCTTGGGACCCCTATCTCGAACCCATTCTCGCACCTCCACTGGGGAGTGGTTATAAAAGTGCTCCAATAGAATGAGCTGGGTGGCTTCGGCCAGGGTAGTTACATGGCAAAAAATGTGCTTACAGGTAGGATGCGCCTAATATATAAAATATCATAAGCAGGGGGGCGTGTCTAACCACCGACTGTGATGGCTGCATTCTAACTAGGGCTCCACAGAAGAGCGTTTAAAACTGCTGTTTTTCACTCTTATATATCGCATACCAAGCTTGATTCACGATAATTAGTGCTTGTGGAACAGTATTGGTCAGTATTTGCTGTTCAATCTTTGCCCAGCAGTCCAGAATTTATGAGGTATGCAGCAGAGGCCTGTGATGGCCTGGAACCTCATCCACCCCTTCATATTTCTGACGCTACCAGATATTACCAGCCAGTTGTGCTGAAGAATGAAATACACTCTACACATCATTCTATTACAAGGGTAAGAAGACAAATTGTGCCTTGACCCTTTTCATTGTTTAACCCAGTTACAAAAGGGGGGCTACTCTACAATATTGTCTATGGCTTTCGCTATGGAGTATCTCCCTGCGGCTCATCTTTACAGATTTTGAAATCTCCATTATGCGGGCTTTGTACTGTATGCTTGGGCCCACTTGTCAAGAGACGGCGCAATATCCAGAGCCCATGATATTTACGCCAGCGGACCTGTTACTTATGGAGGTACAGAAACAGGACAGCACAGAGTTCACCTATAATGACCTAACCCCGTGTAATGTGGCTGGCCCTGGGGAACAGGAAATTACCTTTCTAGCACCCAGCAGAGTTAGATCAACGGACTCAAATGTCAGTATGCAAACTATCCCACCGTACATGTCACTAGGGTTGAGACCAAGAATACAGGAGCCTAGCGACTTGATCTTTTATCATCACCTATATGCGTGGAAGAGTGGCACTGAAGTGATATCAGCACGATGGTTTGTTTCAGTGCCGGACTCCACGCCAACTCTAATGCCGGTCTGTTTCTATCAAGAGGCTGAAGAGGTAGGGTTTATATATCTGCTACAATACTCCCGTCACGCAAGAGCTTGAGGACACTGGAGTGGGGTAGGCTACTATGACTTTCATAGCAGAAACTGCATTAGTCCTCTGGTGCGGTAACTGCCCAAATACTGCTGCTACTCTGCTATACCTATTGGAACTATACATAATGACACTGAGGCTTATGGCCGTAGACCTCATGAAAGTTATAGATCCGTCAGTCTCACCTCGCTGGACACTCAGTTCTGGTTATTGGCCATATATAGCTTATATTAGGTGTTTTGTTTTTTTCAATGTTTGAACTTTTTCTTATAGAATATGTTAACTATTTTTCCTAAACTTCATCCTCTGTTGCATATGGCTCTCTGAAAATACTAGAGACATACTCCATGTCTTAATACATATAGATTGGCTTTGATAATACCTATAATATACTATCAAGATTTATATTCAATAGGCGATAGGAGTAGGTTTAGACTGCAGAGCTTAGTAACTATGTGTTAGCAAGTTTTATCTTCACCTAAACCTGCTTTATTCCTGTTACTTTTTTAATTCTTAGCTGCTACAGCCATATGTAGGAGATAGATTGATAGTACTTTTGCCTGTTTTTTTTTATAGATACCTGATACCTCCACTAGATGGCAGTAGATATCTAAACATGGTTTCATAGATTAAGCAAGTTCTTCTTAGCTTTACCCACTTCAGGGAAAGATCCATAGCTGACCAGAGATTTTTGGGATATAATATTGAGTAGCCCTCATTAAGCATAAACAATCATAAACGGCTCCATCCATATATGTTCTTGTCCAGGAATCATGAGTGATCCTATATATTTAAAGTTTTGAATATGCCCTTTTTTATATCCCTAATTGATCCACATTTTGACATGACTATGTTATAATAGATTAAAAAAAAAAGGAAAAAATGAGGTTACCAATTAAAATGTTCAGTACCTACAAGACCCACGGAGGACTCGTCCTAGGAGGTATCTTTGAGTTATAAGAGTAATAAGCTTAAATTTAGCATTTAACTACGGCTTACTTTTATTTGCTGGATACTTATAACAATGATATCTTTATAATGTAAGGTTATTGATTTTGTTCTCTCCTGCTTGCCATTTATTTTTATTTTCCTCTGTATGCCTTTTTATAACCTCAATAAAAATATTAAAATATTAAAATAAAATATCATAAGCAATGTGATATAAATCTGAGTGTGTAATATGGGTAAAATATCGTATGATGGGGAGGTGGGGCTAGCTGGGGAGGTGGGGCTAGCTGGGGAGGTGGGGCTAGCTGGGGAGGTGGGGCTAGCTGGCAAAGGAAACAGCAGCATATGAGAGAAGCTCTGTGTAAAAAAGGGTATTAAACTAATATAAAGCAGCTTTCTGAGGCCACTACTTACTACTTGTTGGCATCCTCAACTAAGGGGTAATAAATAACATCAAATTGGAAGCACTAGAAAAAACAGAACTTCAACCTGAATTTGAGAACCAGGGAAAATTCAGGAAAGTCCCCGGCTGCGGCCTACTCCGGATCGAGTAGGCCCCCCCAAAGAAGACAAAAATAGCTGGATTTGTAAAGGCAGCCCAAACAAGGTAGACACATACACTGAAAAATCAGGTAGAGGAGAATAGAAGCCAAAATAAGCCTTTTGCAATCAGAAGAAAAACGGAGGCCCTCACAGCCAGCAATCCTAGTAGCCTCACTGAATAAAAGTGGTGTAAGAAAAGACACAGACATCCATGCTGGGATAGTGTACAGAAGTATAAGAAATTCAGAAGCAAAACAGGCTAGATATATTAAGAGTCCCTGCAGAGGGGTAAGTAGCGGAAAAATACAGCATTTTATTTATACATCTCTTTAAGTCAATAGAAGCATTACACCTGCAGCATAATTATTCAGGACTGCATTGAACTGCAGGAACACTCTCATCATGAAAATAATGTAAACACATAGATAAAATAGAGGGGGTAACCAGCCAGCTCACTGACTCCAATGATATGATCTCAGGTAATTCATATGCCGTTAAATGGCGTTCTGTTTTTGGTCGCTGCCTTTATACCAAACCTCAAGTATATGAAAAAATGATCTAGTCATTAAAACAAATATTCTGCCTAACGCTGACATAAACATACGCCCACTTTCATTAATTGTTTAGGACTTGGTGCTCCCGTGCACTCGTCTGTACCGCCACGGCAGTCAGAACCACATCTTAGAAGCAGAAACATGGCTGCCAGGAGATCAGTGAAGGGCGATACGTCGCTGAAGACTACCAATATGTCCTCTTTTTTTAAAACAACCCAATCTGATAAAATTCCCAAAGATTCAGAGTTAGAAGAGGAATCAGAGGGGGAACCCCCACAACCTCGAGATGACAGTGTCCCTCTCACAAGGGCAGATTTATGCACACTAGTCTCTAAGCAGGATATCGCTGATAACTTTGAGAAGTTGTGGGAGAAGATTGACTCTATCCACACATCAGTCTCTAACAGTTTGTCAGAGATCAAATCTGACTTGGTGGACATGGGGGGGAGAATTGAGACCCTAGAAGACCAACAGGACTCTATTGTGGGAAACATGGATGAAATGACACAAACAATTTCCTCACAACAACAACTAATAGCGGAATGTGAAGATAAATTGGAGGACCTCGAAAATAGAAGTAGACGTAACAACATTAGACTGAAGGGAATTCCGGAAGAAGTCACTTCTAGAGATCTACCAGCATATCTATCTCAACTCTTCAGCCAGATCACTGAAAAACCAGCTGACTATATTTTCCAGGTGGAAAGGGCTCACAGAGCTTTAAAGGCTAAACCTAAGAACGACCTTCCCCCCAGGGATGTAGTAATCAGATTAACTTTCTTCCCTGACAAAGAGAAAATACTATAAGCCTCTAGGAGACATCCTACCTTCAAATTTCAGGGGAATGTGATTCAGTTCTTTCAGGACCTAAGCTTGCGAACTCTACAACGCAGGGGTACCTTACGGCCCCTTACGCTTTTGCTCCGGAAACATCAGATACCATATAAGTGGGGCTTCCCCTTTGCGCTCATCATCACCAAAGACTCTAAAATAATAACCCTCAAAGAGCGAGAAGATATTCCTGAAATTTGTAAAGTCCTGGGCTTAGAAGCCTCAGCATTACCACATCTGGAAGCTCCCTCTAATGGCGAGTCAACACAGGAAACCAGACACAAAGCGTTATGGCAGAAAATTAACTATAAAAAAACAAAAGACAAAAGACACTCAAGGAAACGGAACTTGACTCCTAAATGTGAAAGATACCCGAGACTGAGGTAACACTACCAAATTCCGGTTAACGGCCTAGTTGATGGTTGTTTAGAAGCCTTTGTACTTTTCACTAATTACACAAAAACAAACTTTGATGACGCTCATTTGGTTGAGGTCGTGAGCTGACTTTAGATATGACCTGACTTGTGAGCTGGAGGGGTGCCCTTGCCCCCTCGCAATACTGATTGTTTATTATTTGTTCATTTTCACAATGTTGTCCCCTAGCTGACTGTTTCAGGGACGGGGACCTGTTTTTTATTCTGTTGCATGTAATGTGCTGTTTTTTCTCTAATGTTTCTTTTTACCCCAGTGACAACTTTGTAATGCTCCTTGATATTGAAACTACTACTCCATTAAGACTCCAGCAAAGTAAAGGCTGGAACCAGAAGGTACCAGTTTACGCAGCCCTAACATACACAACATTACCAAACAATTTTCCCTAGAATAACTTTGCTTTCCCATAATGTCAGGGGACTTAACACTGACACCAAATGTAAGATAGCGATGTCCCAATATGCCTCATTGCAGGCAAACATATTATTTTTACAAGAAACACACCTTCTTAAAGCTAATATCCCAAGATACTGGGCACGACACTTCACAACCCACTACCATGCCACGGCATCCACCAAGAAAAGGGGAGTCTCTATTTTAATTCATTCCTCTATTAATTTCACACATGTATCTACCATTGAGGACCCAGAAGGGAGATATCTTATTGACAGGGGTCAGATTTTAGACACTGAGATCACTCTATGCAATGTCTATGCACCCAATGAGAACCAGCACTCATTCTTTCGACATATAGCACACCTATTAACACAATGGTCCCAAACTAAGATCATTTTAGCAGGGGATTTTAATATCACTATGTCCCTGAATAAACATACATCTAATAGCTTTTTGACTAACAAGCAACTCCGACATAATCGACTAGTCAAATCTATTCAAGATCACTTATCACCTCACTCCCTAATAGATACATGGGATACATTATATGGAGTAACTACTGATACTACTTTCTATTCAGTTGCACACAACTGATACGCGAGATTAGACTATGTATATGTTAGCCAGATTCTTCAACCCTTAATACGAAAATCTGACATACATGCCTGTGTATGGTCAGATCATTCCATTGTTTCCCTACAGATAGACGGACTAAGAGATCCATCATGTAGCAAAACTTGGACGTTCGACCCTACATATCTTAAAAACCCTCAGGCACACGAAAACACTCTACGAGCATTAACAGAATATTGGACTATCAACACTGACTCCACTTTAAATCCAATAAATATATGGGCAGCACATAAGGTAGTGCTACAGAGATTGCTTATCAAAGAAAAAGCGGTCCAAAACAAAAAATACAGAAATCAACTAGAAGAGCTTTATAGGGAAATAAATTTACTAGAGAGACAACACAGACTATCGAAATTGACTTCCACCCTAAATATGCTCCAGACTAAAAAAAAACTACTAATGTCGATGCTTAACTCCTAAGCTACTAGGGCTACTCAAAAACTGAAATCTCTGTATTTCATTTACGCGAATAAGCCGGATAAATTTATGGCCTACAAAATCAGGGAAAGATGTAGAGCATCAGCCATCCCAGTTATTGAGACCATTCAGGGTACCTCCACTTCACATCCACAGGAAATAGTCGATACATTTGCAACCTATTATGGGGACTTATATGACATACACAAAGTCATTCAACAACAGAAACTCTCACGACATAATTTTTCGCACATTCCCCCCTGCACACAATATCTAGGGAACACAGGGAAACACTTAATGCTAAGATATCTGCAGCGGAGGTGATGGAGGTGATCCGAGATCTTAAACCAGGGAATGCGGCGGGCCCTGACGGGCTTCCAGGGGAATACTATAAACTATTTGGATCCACGTTGGTCCCTCACCTTACCACATTTTGCAACCATATTATGGAGGGCAACCCTGTTCCACCGGAACTCTTATATGCTAAAATTGTAGTGATACCTAAACCTGGTACAAACCATAGACTTTGTAAAAATTATCGTCCCTTATATATCCCTTATAAATCAAGATTTGAAGATCTTTACGAAGATTTTGGCAAATCGCCTTAAACTAATTATACCCCACCTGGTGCATCCTGATCAGGTGGGATTCATCAAATATAGGGAGGCTCCGGATAATATCAGAAGGTGACAAATCTCGTGCAGTGGTTGGATAAGACAAAAATGCCTTCTCTGCTCCTGTCATTGGATGCGGAGAAGGCGTTTGATAGAATTGATTGGAAATATATGTTCACCACCCTTGGGAGGATGGGGTTTGAAGGTACATTTATAACAGCCTTACAAGAGATATACTCTCTCCCATTCGCCCAGGTAGCCTCAGCTGGATACAAGTCCAAAAGTTTTCCAATCCTAAACGGCACGAGACAGGGTTGCCCTCTTTCACCACTATTATTCGCCCTTTGTATAGAACCACTAGCAGACAGAATCAGATCTCACCCAGATATCTCGGGGGTCTCTGTAGCAAATTCGGAGTATAAGCTTTCGCTCTTTGCAGACGACAACCTATTAACCGTCACCAAGCCACTTATCTCACTCCCCAACCTCTATGGGATCTTAGACACATTTTCAATTATATCAGGATATAAGATAAACACAGGTAAATCTGAGGCCCTACCTATCGCTATTCCCTTACACTCTCAAAAATTATTAGAATCCAATTTCGATTTCAAATGGATGAAACATACACTCAAATATCTAGGAATTTTCCTGCCACCACAGACTCATTTATTATATAAATTCAACTATATCCCCCTTTTTAAACAGATCAGACGAGACCTTGGGAAATGGAAAAGTTACAACTTTTCCTGGCTAGGGAGACTTGCAGCTGTCAAAATGACTATTTTACCTAGAATTTTATATCTATTTCAATCACTCCCTATAAAGATCAACAGGCCTGATATAGAAAAGTTGCAAACTGAGCTTCTCTCCTTCATTAGAGGGAGCAAATCTGCTAGAGTATCAAAATTTATAATAAATAGACACAAAACACTAGGAGGGGTTGGAGGACCGGCATTGTTAGATTACTATAAGGCCGCTAGAATAGCACAGGATAAAATGCTTTTACAGAAGTCAACAGATGCATTGTGGCCCAGATTGGAGGCAGAGATGGGAGGCTGGGGTGAACCAGATTCAATCTTCTGGGACAGGAAAATTCAACAATCCACTTTATCCCACCCAACACCATACACTTCAGAGCTTACCTTACATACATGGTCGAAAGTGATATTGGGCAACGATCTAATGCCAAGATTCTCTCTTTCCACCCCAATTCAATATATCTTTCCTGACGAGCTAAGACCACAGTTTAAGAAGTGGGAGAATAAGGGACTGTACCAAGTTGCAGACATATTAAATAACGGGAAGTTGCTCTTCTTCAATCAAGTTGCAAGAGAAAGTAGCATCAATACAAATACATTGGTATCTTTACCTCCAACTCAGCTCCTCAGTCAGATCATTTCTCACTCAGAAGGGAGCCCCTACTATTTTGGAACTACTTTGTAATAGCCCCCATTGCTCCAAACACACTATTTCCAGACTATACTTGACTATTCAATCTGGTCCACTTAAGACCAAATCCTCGGTTATGACAGCCTGGGAAAGGGACTTGAATATGACTAAAGACCTAGTGGACTGGGAACACCTATTTCAGACCGCTGATAGAGGCCTTTTGAGTGCAGACTTAAAATAAAACGTTATGAAAACACTTTTCTGATGGTACCTGACACCGGTTAAGACTGCACATATGTCCACACAAGGCAGCAAACTATGCTATTGAGGGTGCGGGGAGGTAGGCACATATCGCCATATGTGGTGGGACTGCGCTGGGGTCAATGCGATCTGGATGAGATTGGCTTCTTTCATGGGTTGCCTGATAGGTGAGGAGATCAATTTCACTATACAACAAGCTCTCTTACACGATCACAACACCTTATATAACAAACACTTAAATACCTTTTTCAATATTCTATGTACGGTCACCAGAACATGTATTGCTAAATATTGGAAGACAGGGGTCCCTACCTGGTCTGAAATAATTAATAAGATACAATACACATACAATATGTACGAATTGGCATCTGGGATCCTAGACAACAAGGACACATTTCATCAGATCTGGTTCTATTGGATAAATGGGGATGCTTCAGACCAGGATCTACCCAATAGGAGTACCATATCTTGATCAACATGCATTACACACTTAGATTCAAAAGCACTACCATGATAAGCTTATCCAGCTGTTGCTGGATATGTTGTCACCTTTACCCATGTTATATTCCCCACCCCTTTTTTTTCAATATAAATTTATGGTATAACTTACCTTCCTTGTCTTACATTGCTCAAGGGGATACGTTCTCCCCCTTTCTCTTTTATGTCTCTTAGAGGGAGGTCTAGGACACCATATATGTTATGTTTTACATCATGATTGCGGAGAACTGAGATCTAATTTTTGAATATTTGAGTTATACAAGTTCGAAACTTTATTTGTTATGACAATGTGTTTTATTTTCAATTTGTTTGAAAACGTAATTGGCAAATTTTTATGTAAATGTACTTCATAAATCTTTGCAAACTTTAATAAAAAATATTTAAACATAAAATATTGTATGATTATAGTTATTCCCAGTGTTAAAAAGTGCTAAATAAATTGCAAAAAAAACATCAACAATTGGTGACATATAAAACACAAAAATATGGGGGCGGAGCCAACTGCCGATGTAGAAAGACGCATCTTACTAGAGCTCCTGTTACATGTTTAAATATTCTATCTTTCTGAGCACATTAAGGAATTTTATATCAAGTTTTACTCTTTATTAAAACCTGGAGTGTAAGAGGCACGTTACACTGACTTTGAAAACAGGGTCTTAGAGACCACATCGGCATAAGAATCTTTCTGGCCTGCTGTGATGGCTGTATGAGGTGAAACGCCATTTTTAGAGTACAGCTACGCGCTATTTCTCATCGTGAAGGCTCGACTGGACACTAAGATATGGAGAGGCAAGTCATATCTATGCTACAGGACCTGATGTGCACCTTGGATACCTATCAGGGAGAACTGGTAGCTGTACTCAGAACAGCTATGACCGGAAGCCAAGATCTACAGACTGCGAGTAGGACTGTGGAAACTACTAATGGAGATATATCAAATACACCGCATATGGGATCCGATACTCCTCAACGCACAGGGTATGTACACATTGAAATTAAAGGGAGACCGGAGACTAACGTAGTAGAATCGCTGGAGCGATACATACCACCAAAGCCCTTGCAGCCTATTACCCTTAAACCGGAAGAGATACGTCCCCTGCAGTGGGAAGATGGATCTCTGCTGGTCCTGATAACAACTCACACGAGTGGTAACCTAGCGATCGCACTAACAGAGCCATGGTCTGATCTTATGAGAGGTTTGTCACTGAAGCCTGATCTTGTTGCCGACGGCTCTTAGGCTAGAAGAGGACTATATATTGAAGCTCCGTTTGAGGTTGGTGATATTTCTCTGACTACATTATATGGGACGACCACGAGTGACTTTCTTGCTATGAGCAGTCAAATAGTATGGTCTTGCCGCCGCCACGCTAGTATAGCTGATCTGGACTCTCCAAGCAGTTTCCCACTCTCCTTTTGTCTGAGAGTAATGATCTCAGGCTCCGACGGTTCACATACCCTCCTATACTATGCAATCCACCAAGCTCCATGTGGAATAGGTTGATGGTCAGCCAAAATCCAAGCTTAGTGCCCCTGCTGCCCTGCTGGACCTAGGGGCATTTTCAAGCACTGACTCAAGATCCCAGTAACACCTCTATCAAGGACAGTATGAACCTTCTTAATGTTGAACATTTGCTTAAGACATTCACATTTTATATAGTCTTCCTATGTTTGGTCCTATGTTTCTTAGTTTACAGTTTATACCACTGATTAAGCTTGTCACAAACTAGTGATTCTCAGGTTACTATGGTTTGAGGTTCTTATTTACATGCAGCAGCTGCTACTCCTATTCAATGTGCCTAGAATACCTAACTGGTAAACTACAGTACCGCTGATACAGTCTGGCATACACTGCTTTAGATACTTCTAATACATACTTCGTGCTCCCTGGGACAACATACAAACTACCAGTTGTTCAGCTGCAGAATTTTCCTGTGTATTTTTTGTGAGACCTATAATACTTAAGGCTAACTTTTCCCTAGCATTAGTCTATCCTACAAAAATTAATATTCATACTGCCTACCTAGCTAAATTCATATGCACTTGCAAAAGTGTTGTCGCATTTTAGGAAAGATCTTAATATAATAATACTATTAGTAATCTCAGTTAGGGAACATTACGGGTAAGCACTTCTTCTAATATATATATTTGCAGGAGCGGGTATGATGCCCACTTACCCTATGACCTGGAATTCCTAAGTCTCAGCCGGGCACTTATAAGCCCATACATTGCAGCAATATTTTTAAAAAATAATTTTAATATCAAAGGTATCGGTGGCCACTGCCATTAAACATCCTAAGTATTGACATGCTGTTTAAGCTATCTGTTATGGGTACTGCAACTACTATAGCCCCAGATTCTTATATAGAGGCTATATGTATACATAACCAAACTGTGCCTATACTGACTTACCATTATAATAGCATCTTATATTTTCAAAATAATGGTGATCTTGGTCCTATTACCACTGTCTGATTGCTGACCTGCCGCTGAAGTATACATTGTTTATTATACTTAGAATATCTATCTTCCTTTACTCCGTATTGCAGTATATATGTGTGTGAAGTAGGAGGCACTTACTTACCTTAAGTATTAACACACTACCCAGCCCATGGCACCTATACACCAGGCACTATATATATCCTGGCAAAATTTGCCTATTTAAAGTATTAGTACTACTGCAGATCTATACGTAGGGGTTTATGCTTTCACCTTCACATACTTCATTTAATATATATAGCTCAAGACATATGTGGATGTTGTTCATTATCTAAAGATATGCCTGCGCTCATATTAGGGACACTACCAACAACCTCTTATATACCCCGATTTCACAAAGGTCTTACATAATAATACCCTAGTAGGGGAAAACCCCAGCTTTTGTTACTCACCTATATGATACGTGATATCTGTATACTTACCCTTGGTACCATCTTGCTATGAACTCTTATATTCCTATTGGAGATTTTCTCTTTTGTATTATATTATATTGCATCATATCTATGCATGATACTAGTCTGTAGTGTGGCCTCAAGCAGTCTCCCTAGCAGTTTCCGACTATTAACCCATGTGTATGTGACAGTTAGTATTGTACTCAGGTTATAGCCGCATGCAGTTTAGGCTACATACATAGTATACTTTTAGTCAAATTTAATCAATGTTATATCTTACATGTCAGTTTTGCTCTATCTCCCATGCCACATGTTATACAACGATAATTAAGCGACCATGTTCATTAACATTTCTATGGTCTCCCGCCCCCCCCACAGTAGTTGACCATAGCTATTTATACTGCTATTGTTTCTATTTCCATCAAATAATTTAAGTATGCTATAATATTGTTATATAGACATATTACCTGTATAAGCGGTGCTTACCCGCTGACAATTTCCTAATTCCCCCCTTGCTTTTTATGAAGCTTTTGACATTATGACCCTGACTTTAACAATATGAAGCGTTCAAGTACAAATTAGTTCAGAATAAAATGGGTCTATATGGTAGCTACAGTGCTCTTCCAGAGTACCTTTTTAACATTATGGCCTGGACTAATAGCTACCCATATTGTTATATAAAAAAACAAAATGAGGTTTTCAGATATATCTTGGCATCCATTATATATATTCTATTTTTTATTTTTTATTTTTTGCCTGTTATATTGTTATTGCGACAATCATTGCTATGTTTTGAAACATGTCTATTCCATAGTTTTTTGTTGTCATTATGAAAAACCCTCAATAAAAAATTATTATAAAAAAAAAACACAAAAATATAGCATGTGTATCAAATACTATTTTCTTAAATCACATGCAAAATCCAAGTGGAAAAGATATTGATAAAAGTTCAAAGTCACTTATCATAAAAGGAATAAATCTCTCTTGAGACAGCGATGGAGAATCCCACAGGGGTCCAAAGCGTGACTGCGGCAAGCTACTCCTCCCAAATTCTGTTGGTGTTTCAGAATACGTGACAGTCTAGAAATATAAAAAAGTAGGAGGCGCCACCATAGTGCACAATCAATATTGCAAAAAATAGGGCCAGCGCACAATGTAACGTACTTACAGTGTTGAAGGCACTTGAGAAGTGCTACAAAGGCTTCCTGGACTCTTAAAGTCGTCCAGATAACTTATCCTCATCTTACCCAGGCCACTCGAACCTCTTATTCTGCTGCCGCACATGGGTTCAGGTAGATTGTTGTGAGAAAGACCGGAGCATCCAATCATTCACTTTTCAGCTCCGTAATAACTACCATACACTCCGTGCGCTCTTGGTTCCAGCTGGGGTAGTGTACAGTGTATACATTAAACAGTATAGATAAAATCTAAAATGAAGCTTGTGGAAAAAGCCAATGTAAAAAAGACATTGAATTTAAAAACACAACGTTTCACAATCCAACACGATCGTTTCATCAGGTGTAGATAAATAATTAAAATTCCACAGCTTCAAAGTATATGATCATTACACTAGTATTATGATAATGGGGCATTGAGGTGATTGATTTTAGACAACTATACTGGTGTTGGTATATCCATTTTGGAAATTAATATCTCTTATTGACACTTTTTTTTTTTTTTTTTTTAAATAATTTTTATTGAGGTTTTGCAGGGGAAAAAAAAAAGACATACATATAAATATGCAGATGAAACTGTTACATAACAGCAAGACGTAGCGTCATACAGAAGCATGAGTTCAGCATATTAATCAGTGACCATTAACATCAAATGAATAAGAACAACAATAGTATGTCATATGAAGGGTACCAAGGCTAAACAAACCTCACGTATTTTTTGTTTTATAACACAACGGTCTATCAACATTCAAAAAGAAAAACAATAATATATGAGAAAGACATAGATTGTCGAGTTATTAATGAATAACAGGCGAGAAATAGAGCAACTCAACAGATAAATAGCATATAGTACAAGAAAAGTAAGGAGGGGGAGGAAAGGAAGGAGGAGGGGGGGAAAGAAAAAAAAAAAAAAAAAAAATTATGACTTCCCAAAAGATGCTATAATATTTGGTCCCTGCAGGAGAACCCACCAGCGATCAGCATTCACCCCTCAAAAGTGATATCACTAATGATCTCAACATATGAGGTAGAAGATATTTCTAGCATGTAATGACCTCCCCTACTAGGCTTTGTCGCCAGGCTTCCCAGCATAAACAGTGGATCGTGATTTTATTATTAGCTGCAAAAACAGCGCATTCCATGGTTTCAATATGTGCCATCGTGGACTTAATCTGACTCCATCTTGGGCCCTTAGATTGGAGCCATGCCTTAGCGATATTTAATTTAACAGACATGAAAATATATACACACAGTAATTTTAAATGTCGAGGCATCTTGTCAGTGAATAAATGGAATAGCGCTGCTGCCGGCCGGTTAGAATCTACTAAGCCTAGCTTGGTGCAAAAGTAGAATGCCCTAGTCCAGATTCTCTGGATCCTGGAACACTCCCACCACATATGGGCCGGCGACCCTACTTTGCCACATCCCCTCCAACACATAGGGGAGTTTGTTTTGGAAATCTGGAATAAGCGTAGGGGGGTATAATGCCATTGTGTCAAGATCTTAAAGTAGAGTTCGAAATAGGTAGTACTATGAACCGTACTTTTAGTTAGTAAGGCTGCAGACCTCCATGCCTCTTCAGGGGCATTAAAATGTAGAGCACCCTCCCAATGTGAGATATAAAAAGACTTGTTGTACGTGGGTGCCTGTATCAGAGCAGAGTAAGCAAGAGAGAACACTCTTGGGGCAAGGTATCTTGCATCCCAAAGCTTTTCCCACAGAGTACGGGATCTTAGGGGTCCTGAAGTGAAGCCCCAAGAACGCAAGAAATTTCGCAATCGAAAAAACTCAAAGCTCATCAGGGGCGAAGGAGAGAATTTATTTTGGAAGAGGGTAACCGGGATCAAGCCCTCATCTGAGAACAAATCTCTTACAGACTGAATCTCAAGCGCTCTCCACTCTAAAGGATGTGGATCTGCTAAAGCACCCAGTAAGCCTGTGATAGAGTGGGCCGGAGAGGGGTGTGGAGCAATTCCACTCTTATGATGAATTCTGTCCCAAAACTTTAGGTTAGAAGCTATGATGTAATTCAAGCTTAACTCTGGTTTCCTGGAGTGTCTTGGGATCCAGATTAGATCTCGCAGACTGAGTCCCTTTGGTAGGGACGCCTGTTCAATTTCCGCCCACCTACTTTCAGGGGGCTCTAAACCCCAGGCTGTGATATGGGCCAACCTGGATGCCTCATGATAGACCGCTATATTGGGGGCTGCCGCTCCACCTGCTAGTATTGGATATGACATAATTTTCATCGCGACTCTAGGACGTTTCCTTTTCCAAATGAAATTGTTGCACAGTCTCTGAAACTGAGAAATTATACTCTTAGGAATAGGGAGAGGAAGGCACCGGAAGAGATATGTCAGCTTTGGCAGAAGGTTCATTTTGATAGCAGCTATCCTGCCCCACCAGGAGATATTGGGTGAATCCAATTTCACAAAGTATTCTTTGAACTTACCTTATTGACACTTTCATAATCATCTACACACATCATTCATAATCGGGGCATCGGGTATGTCATACTGCACCATAAATTTGGTTTGTAGAACACTGCTCTATCACCCGGATTTATGTTGGATATATGGACTTTATAAACAGATCTAACTTTTATACACAAAATATAGATAATATGAGATTTCATTTTTGACATCGCTGTATTCCTGAATTGTTGGTTAGACTGTGAAATACATTTTTCTAACAAAAACTTGATGTATGTTATATAGATTTGCTATAGATTGTTAGGGGTTCTGTCACTGAGCACTACGCGAAGGTTTCGGGACATCGCTGCTACAAACATGGTATCGTGAATGGAATAGGGGGGTGGGGTTGTGATATCCATTAATCCATTGGACTCAGCCAATAAGGTATTCCGCTTCTAAAATGAGCCTGTAAAAAGTGAGTAGGGGCTTGGTGGTATATAGGATTCTGATTGGATAAGTTCAGCCGGATTGGGCTAGGTGCAGCGTAACAAGGTTATCCTAACAGGTGTGTGAAACCTTCGCGCAAGCGCAGTGAAACCCTGAGAACGCTGAAAAGAGTATTTGAAGCTGTGGAATTTTAATTATTTTGTTACATGGCAGCCTATGAACCAAGAGTCCAAGGACTGGGTGAACCGGTGTGTCCACTCCGTAAAAGGCTGCCCCTCCTGCCTCTTTAGTTCCCGGAACTTCAGCCGGTGAGTTCTTTCGGTCTCCCAAGGGAACAGTGTTGAAAGCCTCTAGGGCTTGTCCGGACAGTTTTCCGTGCAGGAGGGTGACTCGGTCTGTATTGGCAACACCCTGCAACTCACACTGTATTTCAAATACTTGGAGGTAGCTGTCAATCTCCTCTTCATTGTCTTTGAAAGCTAGGAAAGCATCATGGGGTAGCTTCTTTTTGGAAGATACCTGCTTCTGTGAGGAGGAAAAAATGATTTTTTTTATAGGTGTAGGTATATACAGATATAAAGTATATTGGAATACCTATTTAAAAATACTTAGAACATATTCCCTTTTGTAAAAAAAAAACATTGGAATGTATAATATTTACACAATTAAACACATTATTAAATGTGTATAACATATATAACTTTTCATGTTTTCAGGTATTTGACTGCCATGGGCTCCAATGTGTGTATATATGTGTGTGTGTGTGTGTATATATATATATATATATACATATATATATATATATATATATATATATATATATATATATAAAGATATGAGATAGCGCTAAATGCAGCTCATATCTATGAGCTGTTTGTGATCTGAATGAATTTCCTTATAAGTACTGCTTGTCAAAGACAGGAAGTAGATTACACATGTAGTATACTATATTGTATGTATGTGTTATATCAATATATAAAATGATACTACTTATGACATATAAAAACCATACAATGTAGCAAATGACAAAAACAAAGAATATAAAAATATAAAAATAAAAGTCCTTTTAAAATTCTAAAACGTTCTTAAAAAGTTCTTAATCCCAATGAGTGATAAACATCCAACAGAAAGTGTTCCTGCACCCAATCAGATGTGCACTTACTTTCACAGACCTCAATCGATATGAGGTAAGTAGATGGTGTGTATAATCGATCACCGTTAGTAGTTCAATAACCATGGAAAGAAACACAAGCCAGAAGAGGCGTATGTCAGGCTGGTATGTCGAATGGGGGTTTGTCTACGTTTTTTCGGCCTGGAGGGGCCTTGATAAATTATCTGGAATTAATATATTACAGAAGTAGGATTCCTTTGGGTGTGAGCGCTTTTGGGGCTTTTCTGAGGACTTTTCTTGTCACCAGATATTCTAGCTTTGTTTCTATTCCAGTCGTTAGTAGTTCAATAAACATAGAAAGAAACACAAGACCCCCATTCGACATACCAGCCTCACATACGCCTCTTCTGGCTTGTGTTTCTTTCCATGGTTATTGAACTACTAATGACCGAAATACTGAGGGAGTTACCATTGGAGAGTTTTTGGGAGTGCTTGGAAGTTTCTCACATCAAAGACAGCAAAACCTGAGGAGTGTGCATGACACACAAACTGCTGGATCCATACTCTGGGAGGTGATCGATTATACACACCATCTACTTACCTCATATCGATTGAGGTCTGTGAAAGTAAGTGCACATCTGATTGGGTGCAGGAACACTTTCTGTTGGACATTTATCACTCATTGGGATTAAGACTTTTATTTTTATATTTTTATATTCTTTGTTTTTGTCATTTGCTACATTGTATTTATATGTCATAAGTAGTATAATTTTATATATTGATATAACACATACATACAATATAGTATACTACATGTGTCATCCACTTCCTGTCATTGACAAGCAGTACTTATAAGGAAATTCATTCAGATCACAAACAGCTCATAGATATGAGCTGCATTTAGAGCTATCTCATATATTTTTATGTATCTACTTTTTAGAAAAGTCTGAGGGACTTATCTTAGTTGTCTATTTTGTGACTGTCTGCTCTGTTTCCTCTGAATATATTATAGATTTACATTATCTTCAATTAATAAATTACAGAAAAAGGATTCCTTTTTCTGTAATATCTGAGGACATTTCTTGTCACCAGATATTGTAGCTTTGTTTCTATATACAGTATATATATATATATATATATATATATATATATATAATATCTCACACAGGGAAAGTCCAGCACTCACTTACAAGCTCTCAGCTAAGATTAAAAGCAAAAATGGAAGGGTTAGTTACCGCATTTGGCCAAATGGAACAAGCCCAGGTACCACGTCAAGGTCCCTTCCAAAACCTGTCTGGGGTTAACTGCCTGTGATTCTGGTGTTGCATGTTCCTGCATCACCTGTGGCAGGGTTGTGATTAACTCCCAACATGGTGTAATTGTGCCACTATCCAATACTCCCAACACATCCCTCTGTCAAACAGCAGCACTCTCAGGGAAAAATTGGGCCTCAACTCAGTTTGAGACCCCTCTCATAGAAACATTTGGAGCACCATCATTCTTGTGGAGGCAAAGACAAGACTAGTTGGGTGGGAGGGGTTTTATAGGTCTTTTCGAGTTTAGGAGTCTTTGCCTCCTCCTAGTAGTCAGAAAAGATCATTCCCAGGAGTAATGGATTGTGGACTCTCACCACCTGTATGAAAGAAATGAACAATCATACAGGTTCTTATCTTAAACAGATAATCATACAAAAACAAAACCTTTCAGGTATTTGAACCAATTGTCAATAGTAGTCAAATTTCCCAATCAGCAGTGATGTAAAAATAATGTGGACAAATAAATTATAGGTCTGTGATGAACATGCAGATTATTTTCCATTATGTACAGCAAGCACTGAACAAACAAATATGTACCTACAGGCAGCTCTTGAAAACAGTAAATATAGAGAATAGTTCATTACCTAAAAATAAAAAGCTGCACAGACTGAACAGTACTTAAAAAGAACAACTGAACACATTTCTACATTCCCGAAGGTGCACACTTAATCATAGACTAGCTGTGTTTTAATAAGTAACATTTGTATTAATAGACCTGTCAGACATGAAGGTTTTTCATCCTTGAAAGTTTCTTTATTTGAGATAAAGGAAAGCTGTGTAACGATATCAGTCTGGCTACTAGACTGAGAGTGCTTAACCTGCCCTGAACAGCACTTACAGGTGCCTCACATATTTTAGTTTTTTCCTTTGTTTGCTAAATTAGGATTTTTCTGCAGATTGTACCAATTGTACTATATATCTTTTTCCATGAATCTTTAAAGCAGTAGCCCTGATGAACAGAAAGTTGTGAATCATTTGTGAATTATATCATATTGTCATTTTAAGTTTCAGGGGGGGGGTTAGCTCCAAGCTATGGTATCAGTCTATAGAGTGCCCAGCCTGCTCTGAACACCACCTGCAGAATACCCACAATTGTGAACAAAGATTTTTAGAGATATTATGGCACCAAGTGAATATAAGAAGAAAAGTAAAGAAGAAAAACAGATGAATTTGCAAAAAGAAATAATAGAAGGATTATTTCCTTGTTTAGACTGCAAATCTTGTAAATATAGTGAGAAGAAAAAATCAATAATGGTAACAAATACAAAGAGACATTTTAAGATTAGGGATGTAATTAGGTGTACAGATAAGAACATAATATATGTACTACAGTGTTCATGTACTTCACGGTATTTGGGCCAAATGGGTAGACAACTAAAAGATAGAATAAGAGAACACATTTGGCAAATTAAGAAGGTCAATGCAGGCCCAATTGTACATAAACATTTTAGGGAAGTAAACTATAAGGATATGAAGTTTTGGGGTATTAAGAATATTAAAACTGAGGGAAGGAAGGGAAATTGAGAAAATTATATTGATAAATGAAGCTAGATAAATATATGATTTTAAAACCCTTCATTCCTCAGGTCTAAACCTTGAACTTGATTTAAATATATTTCACAGTATCTGATTTAAGGTATTGTGAAATACTATACTGGTGCTATCCCTTTCAATAACAATAGTAAACTCTGACAATATTTAGAAGTGAGTATGTAGAAATTAAAAATATTCTAGTATTAACAGTATAAAAGGCTATAAAAGATGTAGGGTGGTTTTATTCTTGAAATGTACAAAGGGCGACACACAGTGCAGTGGTTAAGATATAAGGTTTTGAAGAATAGGACTGAATAATCTGTTAGAGGTTAAATAACTACATTTACACTCAATTTATACTGATATGTAAATGATGTCCTTTAGCAGTGAATATAATTGTATGTACTCTTCTATACACGCAGTAAAGACAATTGAGTTTGTCAAAATAATAGTTTTAAAAGGCATAGAGAGATACCTTAACATTTATAAAAAAAGAAAAGTTATACTAGATTAGGTTTAGTTCAGATTTAGGCAAATCAAGTTTGGAGGTACAGTGGAGTGGTTAAGAAATTTTGTTTGGTGAAGAGGAAAGAAAAGTAATTCAAATGTTCGATTCCAATTAGAATAAATATTTTAAGAATGGCAAAGACAAAGTTTTAATAAGATTTTATAATGTTAAATTCATGCTTAAAGTTTGTTTTCTCAAGAATTAGGTTTATAACTTTTAGGAAATAAGTGTGAATACTATTGGATTAAGACAAAGACTGGAAATAATATGATGCTAATACAAAGGAGTCACACTGAATGTGCTGATCAATTATGTGAAACGGGTACTGAAAGGGATGTAATGGAAACACTATAAAAGGGTGCTCACTATGATAATCAGGTACTCTTGACAAAGGCTTGCAAGAGCTGAAACGCGTAGAGGCGTAACCTGATTAGCACCTGTTGAATACAAGTGAGAGCGGAGTTAGTTTGCCCCAGAAGACCACGGGAGATTCACTTCCACTGGGAACGTTAATTGAAGAGCCGAGTGAAGTGAGAAGCATAGATTATTAGAGAAACCGCAAAGAGGAGGGTGACTCAGCCCAGCTCGGTAACCTTTTAAGAGGAGCAGTATCATCTCTCCAAAGAGGAGAAACTGGGTGTGAGGGTAAGGAAGGTGTCTGGAACTCAGTATGCAGGAATAGAAAACCAAAACAAAGAAAGTATTTTCTTGAACAAACTTTACTGAAGAAAAATAATGAAGAAACAGGTAAATCAAATTGAAGTCAATATTGAACCAGAATAAAGAACAAATAAAGTATTTAGAAATAAAACTTTAAGCACAAGTCTCTCAGCAAGCACAGAACCCAGTGGGTACTGTTGGTAAGGTATTTTGTAAAATGTCCAGGAACAAGAGAGGACATATAGGTATCACAGCAGAGGCCTTTTGATCTAAGCAGTAAAGATAAGAATACCCAAGGATCACAGCAGAGGTATTTGGTCTCAGCAGTAGGATAAGAATACCCAAGTATCACAGCGGAGGTCTTTGGTCTCAGCAGTAGAATAAGCATACACAAGTATCACAGCAGAGGTATTTGGTCTCAGTGGTAGGATAAGCATACACAAGTATCACAGCAGAGGTTTTTGGTCTCAGAAGTAGGATAAGCATACACAAGTATCACAGCAGAGGTCTTTGGTCTCAGCGGTAGAATAAGTATACACAAGTATCACAGCAGAGGTCTTTGGTCTCAGCAGTAGAATAAGTGTCACGCTGTTCCTCTGCTCTGCTGTGGCTGTTGCCACGGACACAGGCACTCCTCCTTTTGCTAGGGATGCAGCACAGTGATGAGATCATCATGCCCGCCCTGTCTTCCCTATGTAAAGGCCTCAGTCTCTCTCACCTGTGCCCAAGTATATGTGTTACTTCTTGTGCTCCTGGGTGCTGTATATCTGTATGCTGAATTGCTGGACTGCTTTACTGTTGATGAACTCTGCCTGTTTTGACTACTCTGCTTGCCTTAACCCCTGAATTGCTGGACTGCTTAACTATTGATGAACTCTGCCTGTTTGACTATGCTGCTTGCCTTAAACTCTGCATTGCTGTATTGCTTAACTGTTGATGAACTCTGCCTGTTTGACTATGCTGCTTGCCTTAACCCCTGAATTGCTGGGTTGCTTTACCGCTGATATACTCTGCCTGTTTTGACTACTCTGCTTGCCTAAACCCCCTGAATTGCTGGAGTGCTTTACTGTTGATAAACTCTGCCTGTTTTGACTTCTCTACTTGCCTTAACCCTAAAATATTGGATTGCCATTCTGTTGCCGAACTCTGCCTGCCTGACCATTCTATGGATTTACCCTTGTACTGCTTTACCGCTGGATTCCCTACCTATTGCCGTCAGACACTATCCTGTCTGTTTCCAGTCCATCAAGTGGTTTAACCTTGAACTGCCTAACTGCTAATTCCCTGCCTGTTACCCATCAAAGACTATCCTGTCTGTTTCCAGTCCTTCAAGTGGTTTACCCTTGAACTGCCTAACCGCTGATTCCTACCTGCTGCCGCCAAAGATTACCCTGCATAGTGTGAGTACTGCTTCCAAAAATAGATAGTGCAGTCTCTGCTCATTATTAAAGTGTGTACCAATAAGACACTATCCAAGGTGCACAAACACATTCACCAGTAGCTTCATCAAAATCAGACCCAGTTTTCGTTCAGCCTTTACACCAATCTTGGTATCCACATACATATATGCCTTCAAACAACGGAGCGGGTAACGGGTATACACCATCGGTATCCACCTCCGCACTCTTGGAGGTAGCTGAGCGTACTCCCCTCTATAGTGCCTCACTGGCTCTTACCTGTGGCTGGAATACATCCCACACACTCCAGCTTTGTGAGTACTGCTTACCTCATTTTGCAAACTTTCTCTGCTCTGGGATATTCCCTATCATTCCAGCTTGATGCTGGGATAAGAAGACTACTGGCCAAGTTTGGTCTCATAGTGGAATATCCACTACACAAGTATTTCAGCAGAGGTCTTTGGTCTCAGCAGTAGGATAAGTATACCCAAGTATCACAGCAGAGGTCTTTGGTCTCAGCAGTAGGATAAGCATACACAAGTATAGCAGCAGAGGTCTTTGGTCTCCTCAGTAGGATAAGCATACACAAGTTTCACAGCAGAGGTCTTTGGTCTCATCAGTAGGATAAGCATACACAAGAAGTAACCTTCAGATAAGGACCAGGAACATGGTAATAAGGACTTTCTTAGGCAATAACTCAGCAGCCTTATATAAGGACTCCCACACCTGTGCCTTCCCGGTGGGAGTCCTAACAATCAGAGGATGGCCCTTTAAATCTAGGCAGCGTGCAACTGCACACCTAGAGAGCTGCAGATATTGATCAGACTGGTCTTGGCGTCTCTGCACGTGGGACGCCAAGACGGACCTCTGGGGGGCCCCGCATTCACTGGGGCAAACAGCCAGAGTAAGGACCTAACACCGGGAAAGGACACAGAATGAGAAGTGAGTGATAGGCTGAATATGGAGCCGCCTATTATAAGGTAATCACTCATTGTTCCATTAACAGAAGAGTGAGTTTGATTCTAAACACTGAGGAGCCGGACGTTTTGTGAACTATCTTTCGCTAAGTAGCGAACAACAGGCTTACTAACAAATAGACATGTGCATGGCAAAAAAATTCGGTTCGGTTCGGTTCGGATCGATTCGGAATTTTTCGAAGTTCGGTTCGGATCGATTCGAATTCGGAAAATTATGAATCGATTCGTTTCGGATTCGTTTCGGATTCGAAGAAATTCAGCTGGGTTCGATTCGGTTCAATTCGGTTCGTAAATTCGGCATTTCGGTAAGTGTTAGGTGGGATTAGACTAGTATTATACTGTATATTAGGTGTTAACCTAACATACTGTACAATACTAGTGTAATCCCAATGGCCATCCGAATTTACGAATCGATTCGGTTCGATTCGGTTAGATTCGGAAAATTCGGCAGAATTTTAAATCGGAAATTCGGTTCGATCCGAATCGCCGAATTTTCAGAATTTTCCGAATTTCCGAATCGAACCGAAACGAATCGCACATGTCTACTAACAAACTACCCAGGATATAGTGATATAGTATGGTTTGGCAGAGCATGAAACTGTAAGCACTGTGAAGCCAGACCCTTTTCAACATATCACAATCTCATACAGTGTGGAGATTTACTTATCCAATAAACGTTTACACTAATTAACTCGATGTGTCATTCTGGACTTTAAAAGAACATTGTATTTTAAATGTTATTGTTATGGAAGTGCATCTAATTTAATTTCTCAGGAAAAATTTCATTAGATTGTGTAAAAGAAGCAATTTTATTTCTATTTTTATATTTATATATATGTAGCTTTTATTTTAATACCAGCGTTGGTCTATGAGATTAATCCCATTTATTGTAAATTGTTTTTTATTAATAAATTATTAGTTAAATTATAAATTGGAAAGGACCTTGATTGCTTGTTAGCGCTACTCCAGTGTATTTCTGCAAACTAAATGTTCCTCAAGAGCACTAGGTGGTGCTATGTGGGTATATACAAGGGTTAACAAAACCTTTAAGACTACTGTACTGTTCAAACCACAAGCAATAATATGGGAACAAAAAATATATATAAAAAAGCAGCGAACAAACAAAAAACAAATGAACCTAAAACAGAATAACACACAAATTATAAAGTCCAAAATAATAAAAAAAATATGTAGCAGACTTTCTTCAAAACCGACCACAGTGATATATATGCACAGGGTACTCATATTTAGTTGCAGCACACTGATGTGCTTATAGAGTCACGCTGAAGATTTGCAGTGCTTCAGCTCATTGTTTCCACGCTTACAGGAACTCTTGTGGAGAGTTCAGCAAACCGGTAGCAAACTGGGACAACAAGGCTTAGCTTAAAAGCACATGGTGAATTAATTAAAACATAAAATAAAATAGTCATTTAGACCAACAAGTGCAGGGATATGACAAATAGCATAATCCCCTTATGCAATGCGTTTGTCGGCTCATACGCCGTTTCCTCAGGCATATAACACTCAATCCCAAAGCTACCTTTTATATATTTGCATTTAGACACGTCTATACAGCTGTCAGCAATTTAAACAATTATTCTACCTATCGACATCACTAGCTCCTCCCACCCCTCTTCATATTTGAGACTGCCCATATATACAAAAAATAATAATAATAACAACAATGATGGTTACTTAAAATTAAAGGGACAGTCAAGTCCAAAAAAAAACCTTTCATGATTCAGATAGGGCATGTAATTTTAAACAACTTTGCAATTTACTTTTATCACCAATTTTGCTTTGTTCTTGATATTCTTAGTTGAAAGCTAAACCTAGATGGTTCATATGCTAATTTCTTAGACCTTGAATGCCGCCTCTAATCTAAATGCATTTTGATAGTTTTTCACCACTAGAGGGCATTAGTTCATGTATTTCATATAGATAACATTGAGCTCATGCACTTGCATTTACCATAGAGACAGCTCTGATTGGCTAAAATGCAAGTCTGTCAAAAGAACTGAAATAAGGGGGCAGTCTGCTGAGGCTTAGATACAAGGTAATTACAGAGGTGTTGGTTATGCAAAATTGGGGAATTGGTAATTAAGGGATTATCTATCTTTTAAAACAACAAAAATTCTGGTGTTGACTGTCCCTTCAAATAAAACAAATCTAAACCAAGAACAAGTATTGACTCCACAAAATGTAGAATATATAACTCCCACTGGGATCCACTCGCTACATAGTGATGCTCTTGTTTAATAACATATCAAGGTTACACGTTGATACATTTTATTATACCTCCTAACGAAAAACACATGTGATCCTGAAAATAGATGGGACTTTCCAAAGAAAATCTTATTTATTATACCTCCAATGTGCATCCGTTTCCTACATGTATTACAAAAATATGCGATTGTTCACAAGTTGCTAACTTCAGCGATTGCCATTTAAGCATATTGATGCAAAACCTGATCATAACACCTTAGAGTGTTGGAAGGGTGAATCACATGACTGCAACTTCTGTGACGTCAATGGGATCATTAACTCACTCCTGAATTGAACGACCATTGTGATTATACTGAGCTAATACTATGTGAACCAATCTGAGTGTAATTTAACCCTACTGATGCTGATAAAGTGTTAATAAAATGTTAAATAATAAATATTATGAGAACGCTACCTTCCTTTCTATTTTTAAAACAATATATACATATATATATATATATATATATATATATATACATACAACTGTAATAAGTGAAAAATAGTGTTTGGGATAATAGTGAATATTAATTTATATCAATAATAATGCACATCAATAATAATTTACGTATGCTCTTATAGAGACTTAAAAAGAAAAAATTGCAAAATAATTTATTTCTATGGGTAGACTATTCAATATTTCAAAAGTTTTGTTTTATTTGATGTTTAGTAACCATCGTTGTTGTTGTTTTTGTTATTATTATTGTTATTATTCTTTGTATATATAGGCGGTCTTCAATATGAAGTGGGGTGGGGTGGGAGGAGCTAGTGATGTTGATAGGTATAATAATTGTTTTAATTGCTGACAGCTGTATAGACGTGTCTAAATGCAAATATATAAAAGAAAGCTTTTGGATTGAGTGTTATATGCCTGAGGAACTGCGTATGAGCTGAGAAACGCATCGCATAAGAGGATTACGCTATTTGTCATACCCCTGCCGTTGTTAGTCTAAATGACTATTTTATGTTTTAATAAATTCACATGTGCATTTAAACTAAGCCTTGTTGTGCCAATTTGCTACCGGTTTGCTGAAGCACTGCAAATCATCAGTGTGACTCTACAAGCACATCAGTGTGCTGCAACTAAATATGAGTACCCTGTGGTCGGTTTGGAAGAAACTACTGATACACACGAGGCGCCCTTTTTTGTTTGTTTGTAGATACAGACATCCCAACTCTCTCTGAAGTTCAGGGAGTCTCCCTGATTGTAATAGCGGCTCCCTGATGCCAGCAAATGGAATGCAATCTCCCTGAAACTCCAAGTACTATGATCCAATGTGGCCCAAATCCGGAAAAGTGGTTCTTTAAGGAATGCCTTTAGTTGCTGGGACATTATAGAACCCTCAAAGCATGCATCAGTAACCAAAAAACCCTCACTTATTCTAATAAAATAAAAACACAAATACTACCTTATTTACTACACGTAATTAAACTTTGTATTCTAAAATATTTAAGCATTCAACAAGCATACAATCACTGGAAAATAGGTTTGTTGTAATGTGGTTGTGCAATAAATTTACTTTTTTTTTAATGTGACTTTAGAGGGAAGCTTCTTTAATGATGAGTCTCTATCTTATTTAGGGTTTCAAGGTGTCCAATATATAACTGGGGGGGGGGGGGTTGGTGGCACAGTAGCGGGTGAACCCACCTCCCTGAAATGAGTTTTTGCAGGTTGGGATGTCTGTAGATATCCAGTGTATTTCTGTATCTTGTAAAGTATTGTGCATAATTACATTTTGGTTCAGTTTTTTTGTATGGATTTTTTTTTCATGCTCATCCAAAAATATTTGAATAATTATATTTCAGATGACGACAATTTCTTGATTGTTAGCTTGTTTGTATAGATGCTATTCTATAAAAAAAATTAAATAAATATTTTTTCCCAGACAAACAAATAGGACGTTCAAAAACAACATTTAGCCTTGATTCCAACTCAGTTCATCAGCTGAGAAACCTTTTTTTGGCTCAGCGTTAGTTCAGATATTTAGATTTTTTAGAGTTTCATTTTAGATATTGCGGCTTCATTTTATCAAAATTTAAAAGAGCAATCAAGCGGCTAGATTACGAGTTGTGCGTTTGGGTAAAAAAGCAGCGTTAAGAGGTCCTAATGTTGCTTTTTTACTACAGCTGCTATTACAAGTCTTGCAGGTTTAGGGGCCCCGCACACTTCTTTGGCCTTACCGCAAAACGACTTACCTAAACTTCGTAAAGTCTTTTTTCTATGGGACTTCCATAGCACTGATATTACGAGTCTGTCCTGGGAGGCCAAAAAGTGAGCGGTACACCCGTCAATAGTCCTTACGCATTTAAAAGTCTGTAGTTATGAGTTTTATGGTACAACGCCGTAACATACAAATCTTAACTAAAGTGCTAAAAAGTACACAAACACCCATAAACTACCTATTAACCCCTAAACCGAGGCCCTCCCGCATCGCAAACACTATAATAAAATTTTTTACCCCTAATCTGCTGCTCTGGACACCGCTGCTACCTACATTTTATGTATTAACCCCTAATCTGCTGCCCCCAACATCGCCGACACCTACATACTATTTATTAACCCCTAATCTGCCGCCCCAATGTCGCCGCAACCTACCTACATTTATTAACCCCTAATCTGCCGCCCCCATATTAAAGTTATTAACCCATAAACCTAAGTCTAACCCTAACCCTAACACACCCTAACTTAAATATAATTAAAATAAATCTAAATAAAATTCCTATCATTAACTAAATTATTCCTATTTAAAACTAAATACTTACCTATAAAATAAACCCTGAGCTAGCTACAATATAACTAATAGTTACATTGTAGCTAGCTTAGGGTGTATTTTTATTTTACAGGCAAGTTTGTATTTATTTTAACTAGGTAGAAAAGTTATTAAATAGTTATTAACTATTTAATAACTACCTAGCTAAAATAAATACAAATTTACCTGTAAAATAAAATCTAACCTAAGTTACAATAACACCTAACACTACACTATAATTAAATAAATTAACTAAATTAAATTAGCTAAAGTACAAAAAAAACAAACACTAAATTACAGAAAATAATAAACAAATTACAGATATTTAAACTAATTACACCTAATCTAATAGCCCTATTAAAATAAAAAAGCCCCCCAAAATAAAAAAACCCTAGCCTAAACTAAACTACCAATAGCCCTTTAAAGGGCCTTTTGCAGGGCATTGCCCCAAAGTAATCAGCTCTTTTACCTGAAAAAACAAATACAAACAACACCCCCAATAGTAAAACCCACCACCCACACAACCAACCCCCCAAATAAAATACTATCTAAAAAAACCTAAGCTCCCCATTTCCCTGAAAAGGGCATTTGGATGGGCATTGCCCTTAAAAGGGCAGTTAGCTCTACTGCAGCCCAAAGTCCCTAACCTAAAAATAAAACCCACCCAATACACCCTTAAAAAACCTAACACTAACCCCCTGAAGATCGACTTACCGGGAGAAGTATTCATCCAAGCCGGGCCGAAGTCCTCAATGAAGCTGGGAGAAGTCTTCATCCAAGCCAGGCAAAGTTGTCCTCCAGACGGGCAGAAGTCTTCATCCAGATGGCATCTTCTATCTTTATCCATCCGGTGCGGAGCGGGTCCATCTTCAAGACATCTGACGTGGAGCATCCTCTTCATCCGACGACTAAAGCTGAATGAAGGTACCTTTAAGTAACGTCATCCAAGATGGCGTCCCTTAGATTCCGAATTGGCTAATAGAATTCTATCAGCCAATTCGGCATTAAGGTAGAAAAAATCCTTTTAGCTGATGCAATCAGCCAATAGGATTGAAGTTCAATCCAATTTGCTGATCCAATCAGCCAATAGGATTGAGCTCGCAGTCTATTGGCTGATTGGAAATGTCCTTTTAGATAGTACTTTATTTGGGGGGTTAGTTGTGTGGGTGGTGGGTTTTACTGTTGGGTGGGTTGTTTGTATTTTTTTTCAGGTAAAAAAGCTGATTACTTTGGGCAATGTCCCGCAAAAGGCCCTTTTAAAGGGCCATAATACCCAAATATTTAAACACTTGAAAGTGCTGCAGCATAGCTGTAAGAAGCTGACTAGAAAATTTCTCCTGAACATCTCTATGTAAAAAAGAAAGATATTTTACCTCAAAAGTTCCTCAGTAGCCACCTCCCATTGTAAAGGATTTCTAAGCAGCATTTTAGTGTGTCTGTCCTGGGACATCTGAAGGGATGAGCATCGTGCACTCTCATCTTATTTCACCATTCAGGTAAAGGAAGTTTACAATGAAATCTCATGAGAGTCAAATCAAATCTCATGAGATCACAGTAAGAGTTCATGACCTCAGCACTGCTGATGCTGATTGGCTGCTGTTCATTTCTTCATTTTTTTTAATTTTTTTTTTACCTGCAGCTGGGAGCAGCTGAGTATAACTTTTTACACAGAACTTACTCTGGTGAGCTGAGGAGATTGTGAGGTAAAATATCTTCCTTTTTTACATAGAGATGTTTAGGTGATATTTTCCTGTCAGCTTTTTACAGTTATACTGCATCAGTTTCAAGTGATTTAGCATATGAGTATTATGTCCCTTTAAGGGATATTGGTAGTTTAGTTTAGGCTTTTTAATTTTAATAGGGCTATTAGATTAGATGTAATTAGTTGAAATATCTGTAATTTGTTTATTATTTTCTGTAATTTAGTGTTTGTTTTTTGTACTTTAGCTAATTTAATTTAGGTAATTGTATTTAATTTAGTTAATTTATTTAATTATAGTGTAGTGTTAGGTGTTATTGTAACTTAGGTTAGGTTTTATTTTACAGGTAAATTTGTATTTATTTTAGCTAGGTAGTTATTAAATAGTTAATAACTATTTAATAACTATTCTACCTAGTTAAAATAAATACAAACTTGCCTGTAAAATAAAAAATAAACCCTAAGCTAGCTACAATGTAACTATTAGTTATATTGTAACTAGCTCAGGGTTTATTTTATAGGTAAGTATTTAGTTTTAAATAGGAATAATTTAGTTAATGATAGGAATTTTATTTAGATTTATTTTAATTATATTTAAGTTAGGGTGTGTTAGGGTTAGGGTTGGACTTAGGTTTAGGGGTTAATAACTTTAATATAGTGGCGGCGACGTTGGGGGCGGCAGATTAGGAGTTAATAAATGTAGGTAGGTTGCAGCGACATTGGGGGCGGCAGATTAGGGGTTAATAAATAGTATGTAGGTGTCAGCGATGTTGGGGTCAGCAGATTAGGGGTTAATACATATAATGTAGGTGGCGGCGGTGTCCGGAGCAGCAGATTAGGGGTTAATAAGTATAATGTAGGTGTCGGCGATGTCGGGGGCAGCATATTAGGGGTTAATAAGTGTAAGAATAGGGGTGTTTAGACTCGGGGTTCATGTTAGGGTGTTAGGTATAGACATAACTTTTATTTCCCCATAGGAATCAATGGGGCTGCGTTAAGGAGTTTTATGCTGCTTTTTTTGCAGGTGTTAGACTTTTTCTCAGCTGGCTCTCCCCGCTGATTCCTATGGGGAAATTGTGCACAAGCACTTACGACCAGCTCACCGCTGACTTAAGCAGCGCTGGTATTGGAGTGCGGTAATGAGCAAAATTTTGTTCAAGGCTCACTTCTTGTCTTTTAACGACGGGTTTCTGAAAACTCGTAATACCAGCGCTGCAGGTAAGTGAACGGTGAGGGAAAACTGCTGGTTAGCACCGCACAGCCTCTAACGCAAAACTCATAATCTAGGCCTAAGTTTTTGAGCCCTGTCACTCTTATCATCTTTGTTGTCAAAACACAAAACTTGATGATAGATGCCTTTCGTCATTCTTAGTTAAAGGGACATTCTAATACAAAAAGTGAAATGCTTTAATTTCTTTATATTTTTGTTTGTATGACAATTTTGCATAAATCTCCATGTGCTGGGGATCAACACAAATTGGTTAATCACAATCTTTTGTGTTTTCGTTTTTGAACATCAGCGGTAGTGTTAAATTGTTTTTCCATTGATACAATCTCAAAATGCTTTACCTGATAATGCTGTTAGAGCACACAATTGTTACCTTCCAAAAATAATACAAAATAATTATGTGCCTTGTTAATTGTGCTGTATATTAATTAAAAGATAAAATGAATACTATTAAAGATAAATAAAATTGTGATTTATGGCCCATGTATTGATTTATCCATATTAAAACTGCTAAAGGGATACTGAACCTATATATATATATATATATTTTTTTTTTTCTTTCATAATTCAGATTCAGGGCCAGGGGCCAATTTATCATTGTTTGTCCAACATGATACGCTGTAGTGTATCATGTCTGACAGACACTGCTGAATGCCGACAGCATACGCTGTCTGCATTTAACATTGCAAAAGCAGTTCTGGTGAACTGCTTGTGCAATGCCGCCCCCGGCAGATTTACTGCCAATCGGCCGCTAGCAGGGGGTGTCAATCAACCCAATCGTATAGGATCGGGCGGATTGCAGACCGTAGGCTCAGAGACAGCAGACCAGTTATGGAGCAGCGGTCTTAAGATCGCTGCTTCATAATTGCTGTTCCCGGGAGCCTGAAGGCTCACGCGGAAACAGGGGCATCAATGGCCATTCGGCCCTTGATAAATTGGCCCCTTTTATCAATTTTTCTTTGTTTTCTTGGTATCTTTATTTAAAAAGGCAGGACTGTAAGCTTATGAGCCAGCCCATCTTTGGTTCAGCACCTTTGTACAGCTTGCTGATTGATAGCTAAATGTACCCATCAATCAGCAAGCGCTATCCAGAGTTCTGAACCAAAAATGGTCCGGCTTGTAAGCTTACATTCCTGCTTTTTCAAATAAAGATACTAAGAGAACAAATAAAAATTGAAAGAAGGAGTAAATTAAAAAGTTGCTTAAAATTGCTTGCTCTATTTAGGTTCAGTATCCCTTTAAGTGATACAAATAGTTAACATGTGCAATTAAACTGTTGTGCCCCAAATATAAAGATAAAGAAATGTCCATCTGAGGGATTGGAACAGGGGCTGTATGGGTACAGTAGGAATTAAACAGGTGGTGTTTGTATCTGGTAATATTGCTTTCTAATATCATCAAATATGTCAGGGTAATACCAGTGTGTTTTGTTCATGCTCAAAACCAGTATTATATATGAAACCTTTTTGAGGTACTCGATAATAAGTCAAAAAAGTGCTGTCTGGGGTTTATAAGCCCTTTTAGCTGTTTCATAAGTGAAAAATATGTTAACTTTCAAGAATTAATATTGTAAACAGAACAAACAGGACTGGCACATGTTAGTATAGGGCTATTTTTTGTAAAACCAAAAAACTATTAAAATGTCTGGTTATGATCACATTGACATAAAAAAAGGGAACAAATGTTTATATTATGCATAATTATCAAAGAATAGATTGCAACATTAAAGCACACATTACACATTATTTTATAACTGTCCCTAAGTGACCTTAGCAATGAAAAACCATCGATGGGACCTATTGCTGTATGGACACCAAGGGCTAAATAACACAACGCTAGACACCTGTAGCAAGAGCTTTCTACCAGCACTAGCTACAAGTAGCAAATGATCAGCTATCACACTTAAAGGGACATTATACACTAATTTTTTCTTTGCATAAATGTTTTGTAGATGATCTATTTATATAACCCATAAAGTTTTTTTTTAAATAAATGTATAGTTTTGCTTATTTTTAAATAACATTGCTCTGATTTTCAGACTCCTAACCAAGCCCCAAAGTTTTATGTGAATACCGTCAGCTACCTTCTCCAGCTTGCTCCTGTTTGTGTAAAGGGTCTTTTCATATGCAAAAGAAGGGGGAGGGGGGGGAGGGTCTTATTTGCCACTTGCAGTGGGCTTTCCAGCTACCTTTTCAACAGAGCCAAACTGACAGCTTCTAAGTAAGTTATTAAACAGTTTTATACTGGATTTTTATATCAGTATCTGTGCATCTTATTCTTTATAGTAGTGTCTATTACATGCAGTTATATGAAAATGAGTGTATACTGTCCCTTTAACTTGCTACCAATGGTATCAAGAACTCTTGTAGAGTAACCAGAGGTTTTTGGCTGCCTATACTTTTAATGGGATTTCCAAATCATTGTAGTTTACATATCATATGACGCTTGCTACAAATTTATAAGCTGTTGCTACATTTCTTTTTGCTACTGGTGGATTCAAAACTTGTACATTGAAACCAGTGGAATGTTTGTGTTGGTAAACTTTATAAGATTGTATTGTTTTTTAATGTAAACATTATAACAGGATAATTAATCTTTCCTTTGGTAAATATGTCAAGATACCATTAAATATTATCAAGAAAGGGAAAATCAATCTTAATAAAATGGACTTTCCAGCTAGAATTGGAATTAACATGGATGCATTTCAATTTTGAATGGAATCATTTTTGTAATTTACATGTATTAGCAAATATTCTTCTAACAAAAGCTATAGCTGTTTCAAATGTGTATTTAAGTATGCACCAGCATTTTACACACAGCACTTGCTCAGAGAGAGCTTAAGGTACTTGTAGCATGTGGTAATGACTCAATTTGTTAATTGCTGACATAATACAAGCCCCACTGGCGCTCTAAGCAGCTGTAGTATGTAGAATTTACATTGAGCATATCTAACTATGCTTCACGTGCACGTGCAGAGAAAAATATTAACATTAAAACAGTGATAGCTTTTTCTAGACACATTTTTGCCAATACATGTATACTGCAAATAGGTTTCTATTCAAAGATTTAATTCATCTATGTGCATTTCAATTTTTTAACGTAATGTAAAAAATATTAATAATTAAATAACTTTAAAAAAAAAATAATCTGCATTTTATACTGAGGCTAATATTTACTTTAAACACACAATTCTATCTCATATACATTTAGTTTTCCATGTCCTTTTAATCTTTTCTCTGATAATAATATGCAATTGGCATTTTGTACGTTTGCCTCCTCAGACAATTCTTGGATGACGTATGCATGAATGTTTCCCTTCTGATTTAGGGTGTTATCCTGAATATGGACTATAATGACATATTTTTATGAATTGATCACATTGTCTATTTAATTGTCTATCTGCATATGTGCTGCAATAAACATGTTAGACGTTTTAGAGAGCCATGCTGAGATCTTTATCTTTTAAATCAAAAGCATAATGGGTATTAGGATTCCATGTATTTGTCTATACAATGCTGAACAGCAGGTGGATTTCAGCGAAACCGTAAAATGATAGATTATTAATTGCTATGAAATGTGTGATGGATGCTCTGCAAGAATCATTTTAACAACATTTATTATACACAATTTTTAAAATAAAACGTAAATGTACTTGGAAATATTTTTCTAGAAACGTATTAAACATGTGTAGGGTGCACCATCCCTGATGGTTTTTAGTTGATCATTTATTAAAAAGTAGCAAACAATTGTAATCAGTAGTCACTTATTATTCAAGAATTCATTATTTAACATTGAGACAAATTATGTTTTTTTCTCTTTGTTAAAAGGCGTAATATTGCCATTTATATAAAAATCTTCCGCACACACCATGTGTATACATTTTAAAAACTGTTGTGGCCCTATGGGCCCGGGCAGTGCAGTCTTTTTAATGCAAGCCTCATTCATGTGGAATGATTGACAAGTCCTTCTCTCTCACAATTGGTTGCACAAGAGCAGGGGGTAGGGCTGCACAAGAATCGTCTTATGCAATGCTGCTTTGGAGGCCCCAAAGTGGCTGGAGAGCTTTATTGCCTAGAAAAAAGTCTCTTAAATTCACATGCACTAGTTTTATTTTGATGTTAATGTCCCTTTAATAAAGTTAAAACCCATCAGATATGTTTCAAATGTTTTCTTTTTTGGGGTTTTTAAATACATTCAGCCTCTAAACTTGTGCACAAATAAAGTATGATGATTTGAATGTTTGTTTATAATTAGCATTAAAGGGACAGTCAACACAAAAATTATTATTGCCTAAAAAGATAGATAACACCTTTACTACCCATTCCCCAACTTTATAAAACCAACATTGTTATATTAATATACTTTATAACATTTAAACCTCTAAATGTCTGCCTATTTCTAAGCCACTTAGGACAGCCCCCTGATCACATGCTTTTTTATTAGCTTTTCACAACAGGGAAGTCCTAGTTCATGTGAGCCAAATAGATAACATTGTGATCACGCCCTTGAAGTTGTGCACAACACTGCACTAATTGGCTTAAATGCAAGCAAATAGATAACAAATAAAAAGTCATGTGATCAGGGGGCTATTAGAAGAGGCTTATACACAAGGTAATCACAGAGGTAAAAAGTGTTTTCAACTAAGAATACAAAGAGAACAAAGAAAATTTGATAATAAAAGTAAATTAGAAAGTTGTTTAAAATAACATGCCCTATTTGAATCATGAACGTTTAATTTGGACGTTACTATCCCTTTAAGGAGCAGAGGTCTTTTGACCACTGCTTCTTAACTTCCATTTCATCTAAACCTGAAACAATGAGCCTCTGAAGCAACATCCGCTGCGCAATAAATGGAGCCCTTAGATTCTATACTAACACGTGTGGATATTCTTAATGTGTGTTCCCTTTAGTGAATTAACCGTTTTATTTTTCATTTCATATGCTGCTTTTCTAAATGGATGTCTCCTAACTGTGCAGTCTTTCTAATAGAATCATAAAAACAATTTGATTCCAACGGTGTCTCTTCTACACTCCCTTGCCTTGGGGTCTCAGCCTTTAATTTCAGCACTATTTCCATAAAGCTTTTTCAGGTTCATGTATCAAGACAAGGAGCGTCACAGCCTTTTGTTCTCTTTGATACAAGCAATATAAAGGAAGAATTTACAGAAATATGGGCATCTTCAGCAGTCAAACAAAATGACATTATTGACAAGGTACAGATTTGAGCTAAAAAAATTAAGACATGTAACTGCCTGCGCTACAATGCCTGAGCATCCCATCCGTTAAAAAAACATGAAAGTTAAAATAAAACATTTTGGGCTGGATTACAAGTGTTGTTTTTTTTTGCGCCGGTTAAATT